>NW_004797667.1:124268-127343 GCF_000002075.1 Aplysia californica
TAGTAGTAGTAGTAGTAGTAGTAGTAGTAGTAGTAGTAGTAGTAGTAGTAGTAGTAGTAGTAGTAGTAGTAGTAGTAGTAGTAGTAAGTAGTAGTAGTAGTAAGTAGTAGTAAGTAGTAGTAGTAAGTAGTAGTAAGTAGTAGTAGTAAGTAGTAGTAGTAAGTAGTAGTAGTAAGTAGTAGTAAGTAGTAGTAAGTAGTAGTAGTAAGTAGTAGTAGTAGTAGTAGTAGTAGTAGTAATAGTAGTAGTAGTAGTAGTAGTAGTAGTAGTAGTAGTAGTAGTAGTAGTAGTAGTAGTAGTAGTACAACACTGAACGCAGAGAAGACGTATAATGATATAAACCGAGACCAAAGCATGGGAAAGAAGGGACGAGTATATGAAAATAAGATTTGTTATCTCTCCGACTCCAGGGATCAATGTATGCCGTCGCAGTCACTCTCAGACCACACCCGCTTTTATGTACGGTGTACATCTACATGTAGATTTTCATTGTTGCGATCCCCAGTGGGCGTGGATTATAGGATTTTTTGCCCTGCCTGACTAGATCTAGTGCTGGGTCGGTGTTAAGCTAGATATTGAAGGGTCCATGCAACTAAACATAGTAAGATCGTCTTACAGAGCTGCTTTTCAATTAGTATTTCTCTTGAAGGGATGTCGAAATTAATAGCTAAATGATTGAAAATCGTATTTGAAATAAGTTCAGGGGTAATGGATTTTATACGTATTTTTATTGTGAAAAGATGTCAAAATTGCTACGCAAATTGTTGGAAATCTTACTTAGAATCATTTCAGGGGCGATCAGTTTTAAAATCTTGTATAATCGTAAATGGTGTGCTGATGTAATGCTTTTTTTATGATAACACGTGCTCACCTGTGTTTGCCACTGCCCTTTCTAGGTACGCTTTTCATTTCAACATCCTTGCCTTTCTTTCTCTTGATCAGGCTCTGCTATAGGCCACGAACCAACACTTTCCACCTTTCCCTATCTTGGGCTAGTCTCTTGATGTCTCTCCATGTCTTCCCACTTTTCTGTACATTCACTTCCGTGACTCTTATCCAGGTTCCACGTAGTCTTCTCCTTGATTTGATCTTTCACCCTACGGGTTCCAATCTAACACGTTCCTTGTTACGCTTTTTTTAGAACCGAGTCCCAATTCCAATTAAACACACCTGCAATGTAGGGAACGGTTGTCATGCTTGCAATATAATATAGCGAGTTATATAATATGTAAGTTATTGAGATAAGATAAGATAAAGATAAGAAACATCTTTATTGTCTAGATCCTGGCACATTGGTTTGGTCATTGGTGTATCTCCACGCGCGCGCGCACACACACACACACACACACACACACACACACACACACACACACACACACACACTCAAACATGCACACACTCACGCAGTATGCTTGCACTCACAAACAGGCTTAGTCACATGCAGGATATACATGTAAATGAACAGTAATATGGACAATGATAATGTTAAGCAATAGATACATACTCAGTATTCTCAGATAATTAGTTACTGGTAACCTTAAATGGACAGCTCCGGCTGACACTTTGGTCAACTGGTATTTGTTTTTGTTTGGATTTTACGCTCTACTGGACACATAGTTGGTCGTGTTTTGAGACGGTAGAAAGATTTTTTGGCCAGAAAATGTACGCGTACTCTTCAGATTGCCAACTTCTGGATTTGGACGCCTGTTTGCGTGATTCATTTTTTTTTTAAATGAGGGAATATGTGTGTGCGCACCGCTGTCGGTGGTTGGCGAGTGCTCTGGTCTGGATGGCTTCTTTTTCTTTATCAGACATCTATCGTCCTTACCTCTCCTTCCTTTCTTTATACGTTACATTCTTAATAGTGTTGATAGGGGCGTTAAACCTATATCATTTCACCATTTTTTTCCACTTACACTCTAGTAACACCTGTAATCTTCGGCGCTTACATGGCCCATTTGTTACTGGCAGTGTCGTTAAATTTAGTAAAACCGTGGAGCTTAGAATTACGCTAGTGTGTACAGACTTTTTGGTAAAACTAAACCTGAAAATTCCCACGGCTGAATATGATGTGACTGCAGTTCAACTGTCAAGAGACAGTTATAATGAGAAGGCCAAGAGAATAGCGGAGTTTGTGTGCGTGAGCGGACACGTGCTTCTGTGGGCGGTGTGTCTCTGTCTGTGTGTACGTGACGTGTGTCAACGAATTTGTTAAAATACAGAAAAAACGTATTTGAAATAAAGAGGACGTCGTAGATGACAGCTGTACTGACGCTTCCGTTCACTCACGTTATCTGTTCTCGTATCTTCTGTTATTGTGAGGACTAATTCATGCACGTGATGGGTGGTCTGAGGACGTCACTGGAAATTCCCACTTCTTTTCTTTCCTTTTGTTGTTTCTGCCTGTGCCCTGTTTTTTATTTTGTTTTTTGTTTGTTTTTTAGATGGAATAGCAAACATTTGAAGGCAAACAATTGATTATGGTTTGGTAATTAACTTTTGGGTTCCCTTTTGCCTTCTTTCTTTGCATTTTTTTCTCTTCCTTTCTCTACTCATAGTATCTGATGCTTCTAATTTCTAATACATCCTCAAAATGATCGCGGTTGTATATAGTAGGATGAATTAACCTTTCGTTAAATACAGCAACAAAACAAACATACTATATTGTATAATAAGAGGGAGTCTTTAAATGCCATCCAGCCCGCTCTTCTCGGCAAAGTTATTTTTAAAAAAAAAACTATTTTGGTCTGCCTGATCCCACTTCCTGTTGAGAAATAATACATTGTCAAGTTGTACGTGTGCAAGAGAGCGTGGTTGTTGGGTGTCTCTGGGATCAAAAGCCGGAGGACTGCTTTACTCCTGCTCAATAATCCTTTGATTAATAATCACCCGCGGAGTTTGCAGTTTAAAGTTATCGATTATGTTGAAGACATCAGTGGGAATATTACAGATGGTGTTAAGAAGCCAACTTTTCTAACAGCTGTGTATGAGATCTATTGACCCCCAGTATTCTTTGATCTAATTACTCCCCCTTCTGCCCCCCCTCTCTCTCTCTCTCTCTCTCTCTCTCTCTCT
>NW_004797667.1:127489-131267 GCF_000002075.1 Aplysia californica
TCTCTCTCTCTCTCTCTCTCTCCGGTTTTACATCTCTCTCTCTCCGGTTTTACATCTCTCTCTCCCCCTCTCTCTTTCACTCTCTCCCTCTCTCTCTCTCTCTCTCTCTCCCTTTTTCTCTCTCTGGCTCCTTACTACACATGTATTATCTGTGTGTGTGTGTGTGTCTCTCCCAGTTACCCACATCCCTTTTAATTAAATACCTTCATCTCCCTCCCTCCATCTATTTCACCCGCACTCTCACGTTGAACATGAAAACAATTAATCAAATTATGGAGCACTTTTAAAACCAGGTGTGCTGGTAAACTCATGACTTCATGAAAAATCCCCAGCTTTAAAAGTGGATTTAAACTAGAAATAGAGACGTGACAAGCGACAAAGTTGGGAGGGGGGAAACCGGATTGTGTTTATGACATTTGTGTGGAGAGTTGGAGCACTCTTCACGCTTCAGAGGGTTTGCATCCGTGCGGATTGGCTGTGTCTTGTTGCACGGTTCGCTGAACAAACCAGAGGTTTATAAATATCAGAATCTGCTGCTTGTTGCAGTTTGTGTTCTTGATGTGTATAAACTATAATGTGTGTGTATTCGTGTAAATGTGTATGTGGGGGGGGGGGAGTTGTGTGTGTGTGTGTGTGTGTGTGTGTGTGTGTGTGTGTGTGTGTGTGTGAGTATACGGGGAGAAGATATGATAAGTGTTCTCAATTTCTGAGCAAATGGTATGTTTGTTGTGTTTGTTTGTGTGTGTGTGTGTGGGGGGGGGGGCTGCTTGCGTTTTGGAATGTGTGCCGTGGTGTGAGGGAATGAAATGTTTATGGTTTTAAGAAGTTTCCATCAACTCCTGGCTATGTTGTCTTTTTCATCTTTTGATGGCGGTTGAAAGGTGATACTGGTAGGTCTTTCGTCTGTTCTTCCCCTTTATTGTTTTTGTCTATCTGTCTTCTTTTTGTCCTGGAGGAAACGTCCATTATTATGTTCATGTGCATCTATATACACATATTCCTTGTATGGGTGGCTGGCGGGTACTTTGGTGTGGTTTTCTCCTTTTTTTCCTATCAAACCTCTGTCGTCCTTATCTCTCTTTCATTTCTTTGAAAGTTACTCTCTTTTAGTACCTCTACTCTAGGGTACCTAATGGCTTATTTGTGTTGCAAGTGGCGTACAACACTTACTAAAACTGAAAACTAAAACATTCTTTTCCGTACACAAGTACTGTACAATATAGCAACTATTATATCACTAAAAACATCTTCCTTCTTCGTCTTGTATTTTACGAGTTCCTTAGTGGACAGTGGGCAGACCTATGTCTGTCCCATGGCCCTCAGTAGCTGACACAAGGATCAAGGGTGGGGTATAGTTACCGTCTGGGTAATAGCTAGTCTTAACGGCCAGGTTCTTGTGACCGATTGTCGTTTGTAAGGAGACATCTCCGGTTTATGAGCGTGCAACTTTGGTTACAGTGGTCACATCCGTGAATGTCTTGGGGGGGGGGGGGGGGGGGGGGGGGGGGGGGGGGGGGGGAGGGGGGAGGGAGAAATCAACACAGGAAAGGCGAATACATTGATAGCTATTGAAAGGAAGGGAAACGCAGCTGCATTGAGTGTTCTGGATTTGTTAGTTCGTTTCTTTACGACACTATATTTTGTCTGCCGGCCATTCCCGTTCAAACATAACTATTGCTGTCACTACCATTTCGCCAGGTATTTCACTAACAGCTTGCTTGGGGTATGAAGGGGTGGCTCTCGGGAAGTAACAATGGCTTATCAATTGGTACGTTGTGTGGCTGTTCTATCGGTTTGTTTGTTTTGGAGTGCCGTTAGTCTAGCTGGTAGTAGTTTTGACTGTAACATGGGCAAACGTACTGATCGGGCATCCGTTGAATGGTTAGAGGGATGAAGTTAACGGTTCTAATTCTTTAATATTTCTGAGTGCCTAGCTTGTCTTTTTACCAGCTTTGTTAAAGGGACCGTAACATGGGCGTCAGTTGATTCCCAGTACAGTTTTCACAGCTATCACTCACTTTCACTCACTCGTCCCTCGACTTGAGGGCAGAAGATATCGATATTTTTCTTCTTGTTTTTCTGTCTGTCGTCCTGAATAGTGGCAATGAAAAAATGTCATTTCCAAACATTTTAAAGCACAAACTTTCGATTTCTTCTGGGTCTTTGCCTGAAGTCCCCACCGGACTTGCTGGGGGCCTATGCTTAAGAACTTTTTTTTTTAATCTTTTTTTTTTTAGATGCTTTCGAACTTGAACTCCTTGACACGATACCAGATGATACAGTCTGGAAACCAAATTCAATGATTAGAGCGCTTTTGGGCGCTCCTATGTTGAATGCTGGTTTTGTCGGCATAACAGTTTGTCACTGTATGGAAACTCAGGTGATTAAAACTGATTCTGTGATTTAGCATTTCGTAGAAAAAAAAAATATTTAGTCCATTGCCATATTTTCAGCGCCACTACGTCCCGCGCTCTCTCAGTCCTCCCAGCTCCGGCACTCAACATGATCTCTTCTAGTGTCACTCGTTGCCCCGCCGTGAGCCCAGCTATACAGTTTTCTCCTTTGATAAGTTTTGTCTTGCATGCATTTTAAAATCTGAGAATACTGAAACCCAAATATGGTTTTTACTTTTGAGGTTCTAGCCTTTCCACGGGCCCAGATCAGGATTCATTTTTTAATGGTTGAAGGAAAATTAGTTAAAATTGAATGGCACGCTTAAGTCACAGACTTATCAATGCCGTATTGGCACAGGTTACTGGTTTAGAAATCATTTGCTAGTAACCCTGCTCTCAAATCCATATTCAAAACTGATTGACAGGTGTGTTGAACAACAATTCAAATATTAAAAAAACACACACCTCATTTCATCAATGCTGTTCATCTTCACGTATGCATCCCCAATCCATTACACACGCACACACACACACACACACACACACACACTCTGAGTCTCTCTCTCTCTCTCTCTCTCTCTCTCTCTCTCTCTCACACACACACACACACACACACACACACATACACACACAGGCGCTCACACCCACACACACATACAAACTCACACACACGCATTACGTTCATCCGTGCCACGACACACACAACAATGAGTCATTGTTTTGTGCCACTGTCACTGACTGACTGCTGATTCGCTGTAAGTATTGTTGTCTGCTTCCCAATAATATTCCTTGGCCAGTCAAGCGTGGGAAAAAGTAACACAAACAGGTGTGAAAAGCTGACATAATTGTTGTTACGACATCACATAGGTAATTATTATTCACTAACTCGTCAGGCGCATACTAGCTGCGCATACGAGCGTTGTCATCTTGTTTTTTGGCATTATGGATATCATTTGGTGTAGTATTATCTCGATTACTGACATGTATTTGACGAGTTGTTGCTATGTTTGGTAGAAGTGTACTGTAACAAGATATGTCATTATGTTTTTTGAAATTATTTTTCACGTAATAAAATAATAAAACTTTTTACCTATGTACTCTTAAGTTTTCTAAGATTAATGGCAAATTTGCACTGGTCCCAGCAGAAGTCTATGGGCCTGAATCTTCGTCACCCTTTCGATCATGTTATTATTGTCGGCGGAGCTTGTTTGTGAGGGGAGGGGGGCGATTGGAATGCACGTTTTAACGCTGAGCGGCTAATTATACGGGTGGTGAAATATTATACTACTTATAATATCGCCTTTAAGTTTTCCTATCTCATGCTCTGATTCAAGAAAAAACAAAAATGAAAACACCCCCCCCCCAAAAAAAAAACAACAACAAAC
>NW_004797667.1:132249-136600 GCF_000002075.1 Aplysia californica
TCTGTCTTTTTGTTTGTTGTGGTATGTGTTTTACGGCGCAACTGCATCTCTTTGTGTCTGTTTCCCTGTTTTGCTATGTCTCTTTTCCTCTGCATGTATGTCTGCCTCTGTCTGTCTGTCTGTCTGTCTCTCTCTCTCTCCCTTTCTCTCTCTCTCTCTCTCTCTCTCTCTCTCTCTCTCTCTCTCTCTCTCTTTCTTTCTTTCTTTCTTTCTCTCTCTCTCTCTCCACCCCTTTTCTCTCTCCCTCTCTATCAGTTATGACAACGTGGTGAACAGCGTCCGGTCATGTAAAAATATACTCCCACCCACCCCCTAACCCACCCTCCCACCTCATAGTGGGACAGTCTTATATGTTATCTATCGAAGAGTCTACTAGGTTTTTAATTCATAGACAACAATGTGAGAAAAACAATTTTGGTTTTCCAATACTTCCATTGTTCCAATTAGTCCACTCTTAAATTAAACGGTGCCAGCCAAGTCGAAGGTCTGCCACGATGTTTCTGGCAGATAGGCCTTTGACTGGCATTGGCCATATCACAAATGTGTAGGTGGTTGTGTGGGTGGAGCGGGGGCTATCCTTGTGTCTTTGAAATAGTCCCATCTGGTCACTTACTGTCACAACTTACTTGCCAGTCAATATCTTTACCACCACAGAATTTCAGTTTGTGACCTTAACAACACCGTAAAGTAAAGCAAACACCCAACCACACACTGCAGTTATGTAACGCCGCCGATTTTAGTTTAAATTCCCCAAGCACTGTTGTAACCATGATTTACACTACGCTAGAAACCGCCCAGATCTGGGCGGGACTTATGGTAGATCACCGTAGCACGGTAGACCGTCAACCAATATAGCACCAGTTCAACGTTAGATATATAATCCGTCACGTGTCTCCCCACAGGTCACAGAGCAGGATCAGCCCAGCCTGCAATCGCCCACAAGGTGTCTGTGGGACAACAGAGACGAGCCTCTATGCCAGGTCAGAACGTCAATCGCCCCGCCCCTAACACGCCCACCTCGCCGCGCCGCTCCTCCAATGTGGTCCCGCCCCACGCACGCTCCACCTCTCCACAGTCCCGTAGCAAGAGCCCCACCCTCGTCATATCCCGACAGATGCCCCTCAAAAGTGGAGGACGAGGGGGAGGGGTCACCGGGCAGGGGGCGGGCTCTTCGCTGTCGTCTGGGAACGCCCAGGGTGGACGTACCACGCCCTCTCAGTTATCGTCTCATGGCAATTCTTCTAACTCGCCCGGGAACTACAACCAAAGCTCTCTGTCTAGTCAGCAAGCCAGGTGCAAGTCCCCAAGCCCCTCCCGGATGAGAAGCCCCTCCCCACGGACCACACCTCAGAGCGCCACGTCACGCCCTTCAGTTCTGAGAACGTCGTCCAGCTCTTCGCTGCTGAAGGGAATAGGGCACGGTCATGAGGGCAAAACATCCGCTTTAAGAAGAGGAGACAAGGGAACTTTCAACAGGTAACGACTCTACTTATTTGCGAATTCTATTTCTTTTTGAAAATCCCGTCCCCATTGTAACTATTGTTATTATACTGTATAGTGTGGAGTCCGCTCAAACCGAAATCTGCGAGACCCCCAGGTTTTGTTCGGTTTTGTCCGGTTTTCGGTTCATAGAGGTTGTTCAGATAGAACAAAAAGAGAAAAAGAAAAAAAAGTGGGTGTTTTCGGTTTACTACTGTTTTCGGATTAACCGTATTCGGTTTAAGCGGACTCCACTGTAACTCATGTAAAGATCTATCTCTTTATACCTGTAGTTACTTTGCACAGGCATTGAATATTCTGGAAGTCCATTAAGTAAATCATATCCTATATCGTGTATATATTAATCCCCAAAAAATGCATGAACGATGCACTTTGCCTTCTGATTAAGAAAAATTGAAAAAAAAAACTTTGACTCAATTTTTTAAGCAAGAACAAAATGGTGATTATCGTCTTAAGTACAAAATCACAAACGTTTACATTCTATTTCACTTTATTTTCACATTATACTGTCGATTAACACTTGTGCGTTTCTTTCATTTCATACTATATGGACTACTGGTTTGGGGTGGGGTGGAGGTTCATCTTCTTACCTCTTACATTTTAATTCTCTTAGCCGTCTATATAAACTTTCTACAGTCCATGTGTTCTATAAGACTGAGAAAACTTTTATGTCATGTTTTCCTCTCTGTATAAATGATTGTAAAATATACTCTCATATTGAAATATATTCCTCAGTAATAATTTCACGTTGTTCTAAATGTCTTCTGACCTCTCCGGGTTGTTCTCTAATTTGTTTTGTGAAAGTATGTAGTCTCCCACTTGCAGAGTTGTTTATCTTCACATCGATTCATCACCTGATTTGAGTATTCAGTCGTATCTCTTGGGCTCAAAGTTGGTATGGGAATTTGATTTTATATAAACATAACATGGAATTGGGCATTTAAAAGCTTACCGATTAGCCTTTATGGGGTTTTTTTGTTGAAGGAAAGACTCGTTCACGTAAGAAAGGTGCTCTGTACCTGCTTTTGACGAAAGTGTTGTGTTCGTCTCTATTATTAGGTTCCATCATTCTGTTCTGTAAGCTTTTAGTAAAAGAATGAATGTTATGTTAAACTTTTTACCAAGGGCTGAGATATGAGTACTATAATTCTTTTCATCATTTTTTTCTTCGTATTTTTCTTATATTTCTGTGTCTTGAAATATCATCTCAGGACCAAATTGTCAGTGTAGTGAAATGGCCTTGTGTATTGTTCGGCAGTCGCAGAAAGAGAAAAGTGGTACGTAACCAGACCTTTCATTGCAACGTGAAAGTTGCCCTGAGCTTTCCCAAATCCCCAGCTATTCCAAACTATTCATAATACCACTGTCCACAGCGATATTGAAGATGAAATGGAAGGAGACGAAGAAGGCAACCACAGATTCTTAGCTATTGAGAACGGACACTGGTCTGAGCCGGTGGCTGACCAGCGCAGTCCACGCCACCAGCAGTACGATACACAGAGCGAGCTGGGCCAGGGGTATGAGCATTTTAACGATCGCTGCATCCCCGCCTGCTACACAACCTGTAGACGAGTTTCCCTCATTCTCTTTGCCTGTGTCGCTGTTACTCTTATTCGTTATTACTAGGCACAACTGACTTGAGCGCTTGTTTGTGTAGCATCGTGGTGTAGTTGCATGTAATCCTTCCCCACCTCCCTCGTCTTTTGAAGCCTACCATAGTGTGTACCCCCGCCGCTTCTCCTGTGACCCTTCCCACCAGTATGAGATACATTACGTTCAAGTTTCTTGCTGATGGTCTGTCTGCTTCGCTCATTCTCGCTTGAACAACGGCTAAAAAACAGGAGATCTTACCTCTTTTAATAAAAAGATACTAATATAAATTGTTTTGCTGAATGTTCTATTATGTGTGTTTTTTTGTGTGTGTGTGTGTGTGTGTGTGTGTGTGTGTGTGTGTGAGAGAGAGAGAGAGAGAGAGAGAGAGAGAGAGAGAGAGAGAGAGAGAGAGATTTCCTCCGTAGTTTTATTAAAAATTATTTTGTTGAAAATACTTGAGAACATGTTTTCTTCCTAAAACCAGTTACAGATTTTTCCAACATAACATAACAAAACGTCATTTCTGTTTTTAAAACGCTGTATCAGCCTGACTGAGACAAGACAAGGGCACACCCATTAAGTCTAAGTATGTGTCAGCATTGGCGCTTTGTCAAGGTAAATGAAGTTATCTGGCCCTTCCGAGTGCATATTATGGATTATGCTTGCAAAGTCAACTGTTGAGTTGTATACTTTATATGCTATCTTACCTATTCAAAGTAGGCCAGAACTTTGCGTCTTCTTTCAGATAGATTCAAAATCGTATTCTCTTCTTGGTTTACGAAACTCTAAGCCTGTAGCATAAGAGCGGAAGTTCAGAATACGCTATCAGGAAAATGGCGTCTTTTTGAAAATTCATGGGGGGGGGGGGGCTAATATACATACCTCCATAGGTATCTGCTCATACCGTATCTTTGCTAGAACGTCTAAGCTCTGCATTGTATTCTGATATTTACCAACACATGGAAACTTTGTGAATTTTGAAAGACTTACAGTAAATGAATTCTTGTATATCGCGTCCTTTTATTCCTTCTCAATTTCGGGTTCAAATATCCCTACGACCATAATGATAATTAGTATTATTTTGTTTCATCGTCTGGAGCAAGGGTTACGTTATTATATCACTACCATTATTGCTGTTACTGCTTTTATTACAGTATCTCTATTAGCATCATCATCATTATGTTATCATTATTTTTCTCATCATCACCATCATCATCATCAGCATCAGCATCATCATCATTATCATTATTATTATTAT
>NW_004797667.1:136868-138780 GCF_000002075.1 Aplysia californica
TGAATACCCGGATACCTGGAGGTTTCGTCTCTGACTCAGAGATTGACGTATACTGACCCTCCATTCTTCACGGTCGCGAGCTGCGAGCTGTCTGAATAAGGCAGGCATAAAAGCAAACTAGATCTACGGCCCGTGGGCCAGATCCGGTCCTAGAGCAATTTAATCTATC
Source organism: Aplysia californica (assembly GCF_000002075.1). Taxonomy (NCBI): domain Eukaryota; kingdom Metazoa; phylum Mollusca; class Gastropoda; order Aplysiida; family Aplysiidae; genus Aplysia; species Aplysia californica. The sequence goes on from NW_004797667.1 coordinate 137,038, forward strand.
TCATGAGTCGACACAGTGATGAATGTATCGCTGAGTGAGTTGATGCGTCGCTACCTCAGAATTACAAAGTTTTATCTAACTTTTTTGGTCGTTTTAAGTTAGATCTACTAAGACCAGATTAAGTTAGAAACCAAATGTTCTATCTGCTGCTCTATCAAAATTGTAAGATTATTCGGAGTCGTGAACAAGATATTCAACGAGTTGTATTTTAAAAAGCTAGATATATTGTGAAACTCAAAAATTTTAACTTCAAATTTCTCAGAACTAGATCCTGAGCAGAAGGAAATTTTGAAATTCTAAGACAGCGAACATCAGATTTGATGTCTCAAGATGTCTATATAAGGCTGGCATGGGCAAACTACGGCCCGCGAGCCAGATCCGGTCTGTGAGCTATTTCAGTCCAGCTCACGAGTCGACACAGCAATGAGTGTGCCCCTAAGTGAGTTGATGCGTCGCTACCTCAGAATATAAAAGTTCTATCTGACATTTTTGGGCCGTTTTGAGTTACTAAGATCATGAAGTTAGAAACGAAAATACATTCTTTATCTGCTGCTCTTTCAAAGTCGTAAGATTATTGAAAGTCGTTAACAGGATATTCAAAAAATTGCGTTCGGAAAAGCTTAACATGTTGTGGTACAACTCAAAATTTTAAACGTCAAATTTCCCCGAACTAGGTCCTGAGTAGATAGAACTTTGTAATTCTAATGTAGCGAATACCAGACGTGATGTCCCAGGCTCTCTACATAAGGCAGGCATGGGCAAACTACGGCTCGCGGGCTATATCCTGCCAGAGAGCTATTTCAGTCCAACCCGCGAGTTGACCCTTAATGATAAATGTGATCCGTGCTCAGTTGGTAATTGTTAAAAAACAACACTATCCGTCTCTAAAGATTAAAATCTATAGTTCTCTGCCAAGATGGATGCAATACATTTAATACTTTGTCTCACGAAATGCCGTAAATTGAAATATGCCGTCTTGTCAGTTTTAGCCTCACTTCTGAGAGTTTGGATATTCTAACTTAATTTTATTTAGTTTTTCCTTCTTTGGCCCGCGAGATAATATTCCAAATCGCTTAATCCGCTTGGCGTAGCGCACAGGAGACATGAGTTCGATTCCCGAGGGGAGAGAATTTTTATCAAGTATTCCCGACTGTATGCTGTGACATTGTATCCCTCCCTGCCTGGGTTGGTCCTGACAGACAACGTCTAAGGTCAGCCCCTAAAGTATCTAAATAGTTTCGGTGGGAGCGTAAAATACTCACATCTGTCCCTGGGGTTTTATGCACCCTGTATAATTTAGAAAAAATTGATCATTTTTTGTATAATTTCTGATTCTTTTCCTCCATCTTTCTTTGTTAAAATTAACAGAATCGCATAATTTCACATTTTTGGGCTCAGTTTGCATAATTTCAGAATTTTTGTTTCTGCGGGGACAGTCATCTACGAGAAATCAACTAAGCAACCTCCCCCCCCCCTCCACGGGGACCCCCGATCTGTGTGCTAGGTTAACTTTGTTTGAAAAGTTAATGAATGAACTGCTCGTCATTGGTGACTCTGCATTTTGATCCGTCGCGTTTGATGATATGTCAGAACAGTACACTCCGATTCAACAACAATCTTCATAACTAATTATCCAAAGTGTCAGGAATACAACTTTTCGTTAACAACACAAATGAAGACTACAGGGCGAAAACGACGGTAGTCACAAACTGAAAATCGTGAGTGTACCAATTTTGAAAGCTT
>NW_004797667.1:138984-140202 GCF_000002075.1 Aplysia californica
AGAGAGAGAGAGAGAGAGAGAGAGACTGGCAGACAGACAGACAGACAGACTGACTGATTGACGGACAGACAGACAGACTGAAAGGCATGGAAACTCCAGGAAAGGCACGCAGAGAGAGAGTTCAACTCGTTTTTTTTATAATATGTTATATATCAGGAAATGACGTGACGTTCATTTCAAAATCGCATAGAATTCGCATTAGACTCTGCCCAGACGAAAAAAACCCAGCAACTTCAGGTACATCTGTTCGCAGCTATTGCGCAAATTCTGCCAAACAGTATTGTCGGAAATGTGGCGTAAATATGCACCCAACGTTATGCTTGTCTCTCAAATGCTTTTGACAATGACAATGACAGTCTTTATTCATCTCGCAGGGAGACATTTACCTTTGTCGTTTACAATGGCAGTAGACGTTATAAAGCTTAGGTGTATGCACGCATATGCACAACAAGACAGGACTTTTGTAAATACATGACTCGCGTGCTGAAACAATCTGTTTTCTCTCTTTTTCTCCCTCTCTCTCTCTCTCTCTCTCTCTCTCTCTCTCTCTCTCTCTCTCTCTCTCTCTCTCTCATATTTATAGCATCGTGTGTTCAGTAACCTCACTGCAGTTAGTACGAATGAATTTCTATATCTATCTGTTCTTCCATTTTTGGAAATCTATCGTTTACTGCGGGTCGATAATTGAAGTTTTGTTGTCAGTGGGTGGCTATGGTCACTAATGTTTTTTAGAACGTTTGCTTGTGCAGATATTCAAAGTTACTTAGGTCTCTACCAGTTGTTCTTGATGCCTTTCTGATCAACTTGTTTATATTTATGATGTGCTGTCTTCCCAAATTGCTACCATAGCAAGAGATAACAAAATGTATCAAAGTTTCTATTGTGATGGTGTAGAATATTCTGAAGGGTGGATGGATTCAGACTGAAAGACCTAAGTTTCCTCAGAAAGTACAGCCTCTGATTTACCTTTTTAACGATATTGTTTACGTGGTTTTGCCATGTAAATTTGTTGTCGATAGTAAGAACCAGATATTTGTATGAATCTGTGATTTCAATTGTTTCTTGTTCAATTACGAATAGTGGGATTGTTTTGCGTAGCCTACCTAGTGCTTTTGCCATGCCTGTCTTGTATGCTTCTGATTTTGCATGATAGTTCTGACAGAATACTAATAAATATATACAAGTTAATATAGTATATGCGCTTATAATCGTATGCTT
>NW_004797667.1:140302-141523 GCF_000002075.1 Aplysia californica
ATATATATGTATAAAAAATATTTGGAATGAATAGTTTTTGCTTTTTATACGATAACAAACGCTTTTTACTATCATTTATATTTTCTATCAATATCTGTTCTCAACCACCGTGTAGGTACTGGCGTTTGTTTTATTGTGTGCATGCACCCTCCATGTGTTATTGCAGCAGCAGTTGTTGTTTTTGTTGTTTATCCTCCTGTTCAAGAAGTGTTTGTTTTTTATATTCTTTCGTTGTCCTCGTTTCTTTTATCATTGTTTCTGTTATTGTTTTTGTTTTTTGTTGTTTTTGCATTACTGTTGTCGTCGTTGCTGTTATTGTTGTTGTTGTTTTGTGTGTGTGTGTGTGTATGTGTGTGTGGCCGACGGGTTTAGAAGGGGGGGGGCAACAGAGTCAGTAATAATGTGTTGCGCCTATCCGCGAGCCGGGAAGAGTTTTTGTCTCCAGGGCCACAGCGTTCTTCCGGCAACTTCTCTTGTTTGTCCTCCTCGAAAAACTGGCGTCTGCTGAGAAGGAGGTTATGTTGAAAATGAGACGGAGCTTCTCTAGAGCTTTCTTCAGACATAGATTCTGAAGTTTCAGGAATGCTGGAGGGATTATGTCTGGACCGGATGCCCCACGGGTTTTTCGTATTGGAGTGTCATATTATTATAGAAAAATCGTCAAGGGCTTGGAGGGGTGGTTGGACAGTGATTGTTTGTGCTGGTGATCGTCTTGGACAGCTGACCGTTTAGACAAGTTCGGTTTTATTTGTCCTTCGCTAACAAATCGTCCCTGCCTTTTTTATATTTTGGGGGAGTTGTTGTTGCTTTTTTGTGTTTGTTTTTTGTTTGTTTATTTGTTTGTTCTTGGGTTTTTGGGGTTTTTGTTGTTTTTTTGTGTGATTTTTTTTTTTTTTTTTTTTTTTTATTTATTTTTTTTTTTTATTAATTTGCAAATTTTAAAAACGAAATGTGGTATAAGAAGCATGTGGTCAAGAAATGTTTTTCTTTTGTTAAAACTCGAATTCTAAAAATTGAAATAGCGAGAAGAAAAATGCATAATGTTGGTGCAATTGTTGAAAGAATGAAACGGTTTTGTTTGGGGGGGGTTTTCCTCCGAAAAAAATGTTTTGCTCCACAACTGAACACCTGTCGACGGTCTCCCTTCCTCCTCATTTCTAATGAAAAACCAAATTTCTCGTTATCGCCTCTACCTCTCTCTCTCTCTCTCTCTCTCTCTCT
>NW_004797667.1:142190-145426 GCF_000002075.1 Aplysia californica
TGTGTCTGTTAGCGAATGTCTACTGAGAGTCCAATCAAGCAAACAATAGCCGCATGTACCCTGCAGTAGGCAGTTCTCCCTCCACTTGACCTATACTATATGTCTAGAAGTATTTGGGCTCCTTTAAACAGAGTTGATATTTTTAATAATAATAATAATAATAATAATAATAATAATAATAATAATAATAATAAACGTACTCTTAGGAATGAATTGACGCGTAGCTTGCAAATAAAACCAATGAAGTTGGACACGTGTGAGCCAAAATGTCACCGAAGCTGAGACCGTAGCTGCACTGATCCATCAAGCAACGCCCTTTAGTAATAAAGAAACTTTTTTTGTTTTTAAAGTGTGCCCCAATTTCATTTCACGCCGCTTTCTTCATCCTCGTTAACTCCAACAAAATCTGCCCCCACAAAGGACATGCAGCGTTTGCAAAGCGTAGGCTACAACCTTTAGGAGTATATTCGTCGATGGCGTGCATGAGATTCTAACTTTATTATAAAAGGGTCAAAACATTGAAATGTCGATATTTGCTGTAAGTTAATTACTACAACAAAGATGCTTGGGGCCTCTGTGAGAAACACTTTTATACGGACGTGGTTAGTCTATGCAAATGCTCCATTCTTTGTTCGTGAGTTCAACGTCAACGCTTTGGCAGACATAAATATAATACAGTCAAACCTGTCTATACGGTCACTCAAGGTCACAGAGAAAAGTGACCGTTATAGACAAGTAGTCGTTTTGGACATAGTCTGAGTTATGGTCACTTACAAGACTTCACAAAGTGAACGGGTGATGTAAATTCTGAAATCTTAATTTTTATCTTTCCATTTTGTTTCCATCAAATCTTTGGTAAGAGCCTCTTTGCATCGATTGAACGTATACGCTTTGTTGGTGTGTTAGCGATAGACTTTTGTAGTAGTGAGCACTTTGACTTTGAGCAAGTTTTGAGGCCGATTTGTCGCGGAAATAACTGGCCATGGCTACACTGGACAGGGGCCGTTATGGACAGGTTAAAACTTCTGGGGAAAACGCAGATATCATCAGGGAACAAGGGCCGTTAGTACAGGTGACATGAATGATATGAACACTCAGGTCGGTTTGACTGTGAAGTCGAAATTGTACTGGTGAGAAAGTGGTTGTCTTAGAAAAGTGTTCGCCAAGGACAGTGTTATCATATTATAGGAAAGAACAATGGAGGAAGTGGGAAGTGATCGTCTGTACAGGCGATTGTCTTGGACAGATAGCCGTTAGAGCAGGTTCGATTGTATTTTGAAGGCCCAGGTACTTGACCAAAGCAAACAAATGTAAGACATGGTGGAATACAGCCTGGTGGGTGGCTTTCTGAAACAGTGTCTCTTTTATCAAGAATATTGACCGGTTGATAGATTATGCGTATCGTATGACCCATGGACATAATTTTAATCATTTAGAGGGCTAGAAAATTAGACTTTTACCAAACAGTTACAGAACGAAGTTTTATCCCCTTAATGTTAATTTTAATTTTTTTCTAAAAATTGATTTATGAAACGAAAAGAACAACAACAGCAGCAACAATGTGGACGCTGGCTGCTCCTTAGCCTGTTTTTTTTTTTACACTAATAGATGCAACGGATGAAAGAAGATTATTGTGCATTTGGATCTCGATTGCAATGGATATACACTTCGCTTAGTACGCGAGTACACCCGCCTTTCTTCTGGGGCATTATATCCCTCTCCGGCCAAGTTGACTCCAACAGGCAGGGTGGAATCCCGCCTCCTAAATGATGTGAATTGTGTTGATGGCAGCGTAAAACACGAACGTTTATAAACTGGCAAGTTGGACGCACTTTACTTCGTGAATAGTCTTTCTACGTTGTGCCGATTGGAGATGTGAAACAATTGTACATATTTCGTCACGCTCATAAGATAAGTGCCTGAGTCATTTTAGCCATTAAGCAAAGATGGGGGGGGGGGGGGGATTTTTAAACTGTTTCTTTCGAACGATTGAATGTTGGAAAACTCCATTGATTTTATATTCGGATTACTTTTTTGTCCGAGTGTACGATAATATTACCAAGTTGGCTCTGCTTTTCATTTTAGAACCAAAAACTCTAAACCGGCCAAAAATGACTTAGGCAATTATTGTATGAGCGATAATCATTTTGTCTATCGCCATTGTGCGAGAAACCCCTCAGTCTGGAATACTTGCATACATCAGACCCATAAGACAGACATCAGTGGTGTTCAACATTCCTTACAACCGAGACAACAGCGACTTTCTTGATCTATTACGAAATCTTAGCTATGTTCTGGTCTAATTAACATTTCTCAACCCCGCGTAGCAAACATGTGGAGTCACCGAGATCGGTCTCATTAGCATAGTTCAGACCGTCTGTCTGATTCATAGTGGACTTAAAACCGCTGTCAAGACCAAGACAACCTCAACTCAAACATCTCAGATTTTGCACCAACCTCCCCCCCCCCTTTCCCCTCCAAACTATACGTTCTTATACTATCTCTGACCGTCTAGCCTCCAACCCTTTCCTCCAAGTCCAGGCTGTTCCGCACCGTCCCACAGGCTCGTCATCAAAACCGCCGTTTGAAGACATGGCGATCTGAATAGCCCCCGCCGTGTACTGCCTGTGGTGACAGGGCAAACAAAAACCTAGCGATTAGGTTGAAGATAAAGAGGTATGGCAGAGACTAACAAAGAGTTTGCACTAAGTTTCTATTATTTTCCATGGAGGCGTGCTATCATTTTATTGGAGTGTTTTGAGTCTAGCTCCATTGCTCAGTGGATACAACTCTTTCTTCCTTAAACAAAGAAGTAGCATCATAGTTGGGTTTTTTTTTTAGAATTCTGTGTGATATAGATTCTTGTTAAAACTTTTTTCAAGTCGGAAATTCCTTTTGAGTTTTTTTCCGTTCAAACATATGCTGCAATCGTGTTCAGATCTGCAGAAATGTTTTTCTCAGTCTTTCTATATTTAATATCCGGGATTTCCTGTCCTTCTGTGGCCATGAAAAAGTGAATTGTCGGCTTTGGTTTCGGCAGGTGGCCGTTCGGGTAACGTCCGCGATCGTTCTGATTTTTTGCTTCTCTGGGAATGGTAAAAATGATATATATTTAAGTTAATTTCCAGCTTGATCATGTCCTCTTTCTGTTATGCGTTTGCCTTCTAATCTTCAGTTTTTGTTTGTGTTTTTTTTTGGTGTGTTTTTGTTTGGCTGAGTTGGGTTGTTGTTTTTTA
>NW_004797667.1:145526-149828 GCF_000002075.1 Aplysia californica
CGGTGCACTGACTGAAGTGTCTTTAGGCTTTAGGCCATTCCCAAAGGGTTGGGGGGGGGCATTAACATCGCGAGTTCTTATGCACAGTAGTATTGTAATTGTAAACGGGCTGATTCATCAATGCCATGCTCATAACTGTGCCTGAACTGCAACAGGCAACTGCTGCTTTTGCTCTCCTGATCCTTACTATCATCATTTGTCCTCTACTTTTGTTGTACACACTCTTGTGACCCGCCGTTTCCGGGGTGCCTTGAGAGTCGAAGCAGACTTTGTGCTGTTGAAGCTAGAGAGGTGAGCAGAGTAAGTCTGATTCCCTGTAAGGACTTCTCTGTTGACATCCACCCTTGGCGCTCATGTGACCTTATGCAGTTGCGAGCGCCGTAAAACCTCTTCTAAAACAAACTAAAACAATAATTTCGATGAGCTTCTTTGTACTCGAGAAAAGCAAACAGAACTGGGTGCGCAGGAACTGCAATTATTCTTCAATACGGTAACCAAAAGTGAGGGGTAAGAAAGCACCTCTGGTAGGCCCTACGTTTTTTCTTCCTTTGTCTTGTTACAGTCTGTCTCTTTTTTTGCTTTGTTTTGTTTTTTGTTTTGTTTGGGGTTATTTTTCGAAATTAAATTACCTTTATCTTTTCTATGTGCTTTCTATTTAATTCAACTCAAATCGAGCCAAAGAAGTCATATGAAGTGATGAATATCATCACTTTGCACCGCTTCCTTAACAACCCTTTTTATCGTTCGTGTACACTAACAAACATAGATATGCTCTCTTGAACGTTGTAAGATATTGACTTCTGGTGAATCTCCTCTGCCTTTTTTCTGTTTCTTTTTCCTCCATCTTTACACTGGCCTTGGAATTGTCTGCTAATGACTAGTAGACCAAAAACCTCAGACTGGAAAGGCTAGACATCCGCCTGTCCTGTTTCCTCTGTGCACTGAGTGGACGTCCGTGCTGGTGTTCCTTTTTCCTTTAAAAAAACCCAGTAAACCAGTAAAAACTGTGTTCCTACTTGTTGAACGCTCTGGGAACTTCATCCTGGAGTTCCGGAGCTCGAGCCATGTCCATGTCTGATTTTTAAAAATTCCTTTCATGTCTTCTACACCATCAGATCCTGCGGTAGCTAGGATCTAGCACCTAGTTTCTTCTCAGATGAGTAAGAAAATTTTCGAAGGTCCTTTCTGGAAGTTTATTCCCTTAATTAAAGATCTCTTGGCGACTCTAAAATCGAAAAGAGAAGGCTCTGAAGAGCTATCTGGGCAATTTTCAAAGTCGTATTCCTAACCAAATCTGAAACCACTCCTGTCAGAGAATTAAGAGTACCTTCGAAAAATCTACAGGCTGCCTGTTAGGCAAGGAATGGTTGTACGATCTATGCTTAATAAAACAGCCGAGTAGCCTACATAAAATCAACTGCACTGTAAGTTGAAAATCTTACAGCCAGCTACCCTTCGAGAAGTAGTAGTAGTAGTAGTAGTAGTAGTAGTAGTAGTAGTGGTAGTGGTAGTGGCAGCGGCAGCGGCAGCGGCAGCGGCAGCGGCAGTAGCAGTAGTAGCAGCAGCAGCAGCAGCAGCAGCAGCAGCAGCAGTAGTAGGAGGAGGAGAATGAGGAGGAGGAGGAGGAGAGGGAAGCGGTGGTGGTGGTGGTTTGTACAGGCAAAGATACGAAAGAGAAAAGTGCCTTACTTATGGTTGCAAGTCTTGAAGTATAACCCCGCTGGTCGCAACAGATTTTGTATGGATGCACTAGTAGCTTTGTTATGGATGCACTTGTAGCTGAGACGGTATCCTTCTGGAATACAAATATCCCTGGTTCAAACTCCCTGTGTGGCGTTCTTAATTTAGCTTGTGCTGCTTGTGGAGTTTTCGTGGTTTTCCATTCTAATAGATCGATCCTATTGGAGATGGACTCTAAATTTGGAAGCCCCGCTTCTTGAATAACCTTACACACTAACATTTGTAGAACAAGTTGGTAGGCCCATACTGCACGATATCATACTAGTACTAGATCTGCCAATTGCTTTCCTAATAATTGGTTTTATCTCTGCACCTCCTCCCCCAATCCCCCACCCACCCCCGGTCCCTTTGGTTGAGCGTTTGAGACCCGTTTGGCGACTCCTCTTATCAAGGGATTTAACTATGAAGGCTAAGCCTTTAAACATTTTACTTTCGCTCAACAGACAAAGCCCCCCCCCCCTCCTTTCCACCTTTCCACTCCACTCCCTGGGATTCAGTGTTCATCTTAGTAAATTTACTAACTGCTGCCATTCGAATTTTGAGTTCTTAAACTGTCACGCAAGACGAACAAACTTAGGCTAGCGAAGAGAGTGGAAACAGATTGATAATGATGCAGGTTTGTTAGGGTTTTTTTCGGCCGTTAACTTTCAGTAAAAAGCTTTCCAGGATCGTCCGTTGGATTAGTTTCGCCCTTTTTTGGTAATGTTCTCAGGAGGTACACCTGCAATACGTTGTTCAAACCTTCTTCGGCAACTACCCATAACTGCCACTCTGACCTCTGTACGTTTTTAAATATTTTGACACAAATTTTGTTTTACCCTTCAACTGTGTAGATGCATGAATTGCCAATTCAGGATCAAGCAGGTTTTCTGAATGCGTTGTCCTTTCTTGCATTGTCCATTGTGCTCATGTGAAGCTTCTCTCAGACACCCCTTTGAGCAACAGGGATTGGATAGTTTGATCCCCAGCTGGACGTACCCCCCCCCCTCTCTCTCTCTCTCTCTCTCTCTCTCTCTCTCTCTCTCTCTCTCTCTCTCTCTCTCTCTCTCTCTCTCTCTCTCTCTCTCTCTCTCTCTCCCTCCCTCTTTCTCCCCCCTCTCTCTTTCTCTCTCTCTCTCTGCCGCTCTCTCTCTGCCTCTGTCTCTTTCTCTCTCTCTCTCTCTCTCTCTCTCTCTCTCTCTCTCTCTCTGTGTGTGTGTGTGTGTGTGTGTGTGTGTGTGCGTGTGTGCGTGTCTGTTTCATCTTAATGAAGTTCTGGAAGGTCGAGGGTGTAATAGTAATGTTGTACTTTGTGCGAACAGCTCGCTCGCTTTCACAGTACATGTTCCACTTTGAAGTTCCTAATAAACTTTATGCAGTGTGATAGGAGACATTTTGTTGTATGTGCGACCACCAGGCTTTAGCGTGTACGTTTGCCCCATCATTGGATGAGCAGAAGTCACGATGAATGGCTATAGGCTGAATGGAGGACTTCAAACTGAAAACAGTACGTTAAAAAGCAGAAGACTGTCATTTAGCTCGCTAAATTTTTATCAAATGAGAACAAAGATTGACTGGCGTACGTTTTGTAATGATTAGGCGCTTTGCCACCGTACGCAGAAGACCTGAGTTCGATTCCGGACTGGGGAGAATTGTTTCCGAGTAAACTGGTCTTTCTCCTGGGACGTTGTATCCCTTTATTTTACTTTAAAACCTCCGCAGGTCAAGGGCAAGGTACCTTAATCAAAATATCAAAGCCTGACTACATCTTTTAAACCATAAATTTGGGATAATAAATACAGTGAATAAAGACATAAAATGACAGACCAAGAAAAAGCTCGGAACTTCCAAAAGTGTCTTGTATAGGTACAGTAACAAAGATCTATTTAACAGATGTGGAGAAATGTGTTGTACGGAAGAAGCATTTATGGATTTCTTTCCTGGGGAATGAATTACAGCGAAGATGCAAATAACAAACTCAGGTGGCCAAAGTCATCTCATTTTGGCTCATGACTGCCGAGGTGACTTTGGCCTCCTCTGCCTTAACCACGGATACCGGTATTGAAAAATACCTTTGAAACAAATAAGAATCCTCTTTTTAGCGATGCTAAAATACATTTGTCTAATAATGTTCATTAATAAAAGGCCATAGTCACCCCGTGTGGCCATAGTTACCCTGGTTTTCCAGGCACATATGACTTATAGTACTTTCTTTGGGGGTTTTTTGTTTGTTTGTTTGTTTGTTTGTTTGTTGTTTTTTTTAGGGGGCCCCATAGGCCCAAATAAGAGGCGGGCTACTTCGACCCTGTCTGTCGGGGCCAACCGTGGCTGAGAGGTAGGCCTATACCGGTACCAAAGATTCTCTACTACCAAGATATTCCACTCCCCGCTTGGCCACATAGCGCGTGACGGGCTACGTCACTAGGCGACGCGTGGTTGGTTTCATCGCAGACTGCTTGGGATGTGTGTGCGTGTGTGTGTGTGTGTGTTTGTGTGTGTGTGTGTGTGTATGTGTGTGTGTGTGTGTGTGTGTACAACTTTGTTTGGGGAGGAGAAGAGGGGGTACAGAATGGTAGGCCTACA
>NW_004797667.1:150234-152726 GCF_000002075.1 Aplysia californica
GGGGGGGTTATTTTGTTCATGGACGTCTTGTTTTTCCATGAGACTGTCATGCTTTGAAGCTGAAGTGTCATATTTCAAGTATCCCAGTACGCCACTGATTCTGTAAAGAACAGTGGAACACAATTTCTAAAGAGTCGGGGTGTGCTGATCTAATGGCTTCTTGTAAGTTGAACCTTTTCCTTGTTAACCCTAAGCGTCTCTCCCACAAGCCCTCACCTGTAGTATCGTGTAAATACCACTGTTCTGTTTTGACATTTGGGTCGTACCAGATATGGGCGCTCAGCGGCTCCTTCTGGCGTGAATCGTTAGTCTCAGCACGACAAATAGAAACCTTCAGTGTCTGCCGTCCTTTGGGCGGTGTCTATAGGATAGGAAGAGCTCCACTATGTCCTGGCCAAACAAATTGTAATGAGGACGGAGTAGGACGTCTTTTGTCCAGACGTGCTGTGATTTCCTAAGTGTTCCTAGAAATATGGATAGCTCAGATCTGAAGAAAACTGTAGATAAAACCAAAGGTGATTTGACTGACAAACGTGGATTGGACGTCTTTCCGGGCAGATTTTCTATACCCTTCCTGTAAGTATTTGGTAAATAGTTTGTAACAACAACAACAATATGAACAACAACAGAAAGGCCAACATTACGACCGAATTAAACTTGTAATAAATTCGACCATGACCTTCAAACTTAAACTGGTTTGTTTTCAAAGCCACGAGTCGAATCAAATTTTGGCTTTTGTCCCATCCATGAAGGGACTGGCGTGGTCGAAGCAGCCGGACTTGTAAATGTCGACGGGGGATGTAAAGTATTGATAATTACAATTTACCCCCTGCTGTTGCTGTACTGATCTTGCGCTCAGTGTCGGATGAGGATCCGGATTCTCGATAAGATTTGTTGCCGAGAGCTACAAAGGGTTATAACTAAGGCCACAGCTATCAAAACTCCTCCACGATTTATTACCTCGCTTGGGTTCTCACCCTTGGTTCCAGCTATGCAGGATAACCAGACTTGACGAGATTGAAAGCCTTATCAAGGGAGATGAGACCCTTTGATAGCGTGGCAAACACGAGAGATTGCTGGGCAGTGTGTAGCTACGTTTCCTGCTTTTTTAAGAACTTCATTCGTCAACTAAACGTAACAGTTTCACAGTCACTCGAGTATTGATCTAGATGTTTTTTAAACCATTGAGTTCAATGCATGTAGTTTTATACGGTCGTCTGTGGGGATAAATTATAGGGTATCTCGTTTTTCTGTTGAGGCAATATATCCCGCTCAGTCCAGTTTGTTTCGAGATCTAATTCATGCCGATGGGGGCGTAAAAGCTATGTTTTCTGTTTGTTTATATGTTACTGCATAAAAGATCGCGTGATAAGAAGATGACCCGAAAGTTTTCTTTGTGATACGTAGCACCTCGTCTCAATTCATTGTTCAGAAAATGGTATCAAAAGAAGCGTTAGTTCACTCTGTTAGCCCAGCTGGTTCATGCTGAATTACCGAATGGATGGCCCTGGTAAGTATCCTCAACGGTCTGCTCTGAATTTAGAGAGTTTTTAAATCCCTCCATCTGTTTGTCTCGGGCCTATCGGAAATGGACGTTATTAAATTCGGAGGTCCCCTCTCTTGAGTAGATCTGTTGTTGTTGTTGTTGTTGTTGTTGTTGTTGTTGTTATCGATCCAGCAACAGCTGGGCTCTCGCCCTTCTGTCCAATGCCATGTAGTGATAAGTGCAGGTCTGCTGCAGTTGCTGTAATGTTCCATAGAGTGTGTTGTCTATGTTAGGCTTGAATAGATCTAACCTGATAACGTTGAAAGGAGCATTAAACCTTTACAATGACAAATACGCATAGTGAAGAATTCTTATTGTTTACACGTGTTTTACAACTGACAAATGCTTGCTTGATTATTCGGGCCATTATATGTAGAGTTTACTCCCAACAATCAAGCCTGGGGAAATTTGAAGTGGCTGAATTTGTTTGAGAAGAGATGAGAGAAGGGAGAAAGGTTGAGGATTCGTAACTTTTATTTTATAACCCATGCAGCACCATTGTACTAACATCAGAAGGTCTATTGAGCTGTAAAATGGAAGAGGAAGGGAGTTTCCTAATATTTTTCATAAGTGTACCGACATTAGATGATCTATTTATTACGCTGTAAAATCCGACTTAGAGTTGTCTGGGCACGTCGGTCAATGTCTTCATGGTTGTACAGCCTTCTGTTGTAGAGAAGGCCGAGCAGTTATCACACCTATCAATGGCAGTGTTGAACGTGAACCAAACAGTACGCCACGAAGAGAAAACGGTGGATTACGCATTTCCTGAATCACGCTGTGCTGCCTGTGTTGACAGAGCTGGCTGATCGATACAGATCGAAACGTGCCAATCACTTGCTGGGCGGCGTACTGTGTGGAAGGGTCCTCTGCGGGTCTCTTGATTTATAGAGCTTCCTTCAGGTCGTCTCTCTCTCTCTCTCTCTCTCTCTCTCTCTCTCTCTCT
>NW_004797667.1:152826-157264 GCF_000002075.1 Aplysia californica
GTGACGGGCTACGTCACTAGGCGACGCGTGGTTGGTTTCATCGCAGACTGCTTGGGATGTGTGTGCGTGTGTGTGTGTGTGTGTTTGTGTGTGTGTGTGTGTGTATGTGTGTGTGTGTGTGTGTGTGTACAACTTTGTTTGGGGAGGAGAAGAGGGGGTACAGAATGGTAGGCCTACAGACTAAATTTTATCTATGGACCGAGAATTGCTGAGATAGTGTAATTAAAGATAACAAAAATTAACACACATATAAAAACTAAAAGAACGAAAAGGGAAATAAGGGGAAAGGGTTTGGATTGGATGGGTGGATGAGAAGAGGAAGAAAAGAAAACTGAAAATCTACAAACAAAATCGAGAACAATTATTAAATGATTTTAAGCAACAAGATGTTCACCGATCGAAGTCATGTAGTTTCCTGCCCAGTCTTTAAAAAAATATCGCAACAATGGTTACAGAGTCGGTAGTTAGTCTAGCTCGTTGTCCTTGGTCGACATCATATTAATTACAGAATTACCAGACAAATAATGACATTACGTGCTATGAGAGTAAATTTCTTTGTCCAACTTAAGAAGTGAATATATTGTGGTGACACAATGCATTCTTGCTTTATAATTTTTTAAAGACTTGATATTACTATTATGATCTTTTATAACAAAGTCTGGCAGATTCAAACTGTCTTTGTGTCTTCTTAGTGATATCAAACAACAAGTAGTTGTTTCCCCATCATTTGGGTCCTTGAAATACGACGAATAGTGCTGTGTAAAGAGAGTAACATTGCCTCTGGAGAGAGAGGTCTTGTCAGATTGTTACATTTCTTACATGAAAGTTTGATTCTGACTGCAATGATCCGACCAATTTGACATCCCTGCAGTCGTGCTGGGCGAATTGTAAGTGTAAGGTAAGGAAAGTAAAAGTCAACTCGCTTCCGCACATGAAAGGAATCTCATGGAGACCAAGCTTTGATTCCGCATTAAACAGTATTAAATCAAGCTGTTGAAAACTTGTGCTTGAACAGCTCATCTGATTCGGACATATGAGACATTGATGTATATTTTAATATTCTGGCCCGCTTCAAGCGTTCCACCCCATGAGATGAAGGAGAACGAAGCGTGCTTACAGTACAGAATTAAAGTTGGGATATGAGATATATGGAAAGTTGGATAAGGTACATGGGAAACAAGAGGTGAGAGATGGGAAACAGAAGGTGGGATTCGGAAGATGGGACTGGTCATATGTGTACCATAATTACTGTATGGCACCGGGTCAGCCTGAAAACCGACGCAGAGAGAAAATGACAGGAAACAATCATTCTTAATATAATAACAAACGTCTATCTCCCTCTTTCTCTCTCTCTCTCTCTCTCTCTCTCTCTCTCTCTCTCTCTCTCTCTCTCTCTCCCTCTCCTTCTCTCTCTCTCTCTCTCTCTACCTATCTATCTCTCTCTTTCCTCCCCCCCCCCCTTTCTCTCCCCCCCCCCCTCTCTCTTCCTCCATCCCCTGCTTCTCTCTCTCTCTCTCTCTCTCTCTCTCTCTCTCTCTCTCTCTCTCTCTCTCTCTCTCTCTCTCTCTCTCTCCCTCTTTCTCCACCGACTTCTCTCTCTCCCTATTTCTCCGCACCCCCCCTACTTCTCTCTCTCGCTCTCCCCCCCTTCTCTCTCTCTCATTCACACACACACACACACACACACACACACACAGCGCGCGCGCGCGCACCGCCCGCAGACAACATTGCTCGCGTTCACCTCAAGAGCGCAGGAACGTTTTGTTTACGCTTGTATATCGGGCCGTCACGCGCCAGCACATGGCCGCGCCCAAGTCTCGCGCGAACGCGAGACAGAGCAATTGAAACGTCTTGGTATACATGATCTTTGAGTATACTACGTCCCAACAGAAACACCGAAATATACTCGATAAGAAAAACCTCCCACACGGGAACCGCACTCTGGTCTCCTGTGTAGGACGGCGAAATTATACTTATATATAAATGCTTTGAAGACAACGTAAAACCAATATATATGAAAGGCTTGGTTTCTATATTTAGGGTTTTTGGGCGTATCGGTGATTGTTCTGTAAACCCATTCATTTTGCATGCGTAACTGGCGTAGCAATTCCTGCGTAATACGTTATTTCCGGTTACAGATCTGTTCCCGTTTTTAAGTACAGACCCGTGCCGTGGCAATATTGACAATCCATTTTAGGGACACTCGTGCTTCTGAGACCAGTGTTGATCAGACGCATTAGAATTGGTTCGTCGAGCTGCCGGCATGCGCCCATGTTCTTGGGGCGGAATCATTGGGCAGGAAATATAATATATGCGTTGTTACTTTTATGAGAGCACCCCCCACCCCCTCGGTCGTCGACCCTCAAAATTTGTAGAATATTTGAGTACACTAAGGCTATAGATACGCATTGTGTTTATTATGACTTACTTAACGAGGTAATTTGTGCGTGTGTGGCTTTCCTGGGGGACAGGGAGCATGCGTCAAGGGATTAACTCGTGGACAATGGGCGGTGCTGCGACTGTTAGAAATAGTTGGCTGCTTTGGCATGTTTTAATCCTGTTCCTGCGTGACCAATAGACCCCCAATGACTCGTGACCTACAGAATATGGACGGTGTAATGGAGTGCAAAAAGTTTTACTTAAGACAGTTTCCTTTTGATTCCATTTTTAGATGTTTGGGCCCTGTGTGTGTGCTTTTTTTTTGGGGGGGGGAGATATGTGTTACGGTTGTATGCTTTTTGTGAAAAATCATAGAAGCGAGTTCTGAATACGTTCAATAATAAAGTTCAGTTCAGTTTTTCGTTCAAACCCGCCTGTAGACCAGATGAAAGAAAAGAATCCTCACAAAGGGCAACGAGATAAAAATAAAATTTTTCAAAAGTCAAACTACATACTACATTGCTCGTACAAAGGTAGCAGGATCGTGTGAATGCCATGCTTCTTAATCAAGAGTGAATATTATTTTTCGTAAGTGAATGAAAACGTGGTCCATGTAAATGATATGTTGTCATACATACAGACGTTGTTAGGAGATATAATGGCTCTAGGAGTGACGTACGTTAGAAAAAGAGATTCAGAAGCAATAATGGGTACTTTAAATGTTTTGAAAACAGTATGGAGAGGTGAGCTTTGAGTACTGGTGTGCAAGTAGTTGGGAGATGCCATTGGTGCTCCACGCACTATACTGTTGTTCCGTAACGGACCGGACCGCACCATACCATAAAATTCTCTACCATATAATACCATGCCATACCATGGCATCCCGTCAACATTCTAACGGACACATAAAAACTGACTTTCACATAGACGGAGGGGGGGGGGGGGCAGAATGGAACAAACGGGCGAATACAAGGACTTTCCACAGACTATGCAAGGCACACGTTTCATCTTGAAAAACCATTTGGCACATATCCTCAAACGCATGAACAGAGATTTGGTCGTACAACGATACCCAAACAGAAACAATTTACTTTTCTTACCCGGGCACCACCAAGTTCATTCATGCCCTTTGATCGAACAATGAATCTTTCCGCACCCAAGATTTCTCTTCCCCTTGCACAAAGAGAAATCCACGTAAAATCATTTCTACGCCGTCCTCCGATCAGAACCGATACAGATCGATATTCGGTGGGCGCAGGCCGTCAGCCAACCCTTGTGACCCTGCTGGGCTGGCATTCTTCTCTATTATCTTTCCAAATATGCTTAACCCCGGCATGACGTTACCGCTGCCAAGTTTAGGTCGGTGGAAAGAAAAAGGCATGCACCAAGTGTTAACTCCGCTATGAGAGCACAGAGGAGTTAGGAGTTAACAGTAGGCTTTGTTTTCTGTGACCGAACAAGCACAGTAAAGTTGTGTTGTGTTTTGGGGATGGGTGTCTGTGGTGGCACTGTGTAGTCTAGTAGGCCTACTAGTAGTCTAGTGTTACTCGTTGTTAAGTGATGCTTTCGAGTCGACACGGAGTTTGGAGTTTTCTAATTGTGCCGTTATTCTTTTTTAAGAAGCCTCTAACCGTGGCAGGAGATCAAGTTCTGAAAATTTTGTGATCGATATACGGTAGAGTTATGGCGGGGTTTCTTGTCATTCGAAAAGTCGCGTTGGGTTCCCACTCCAGGTCAATAACATGTTACTGAGTTTTGTCTATTTCTTTATGTTTACATACTGAATTTACTTTTGCTGTTTTTCGACAGCCATTATTAACATTGTAATTAGATCTATTATTATTATTATTATTATTATTATTGTTGTTGTTGTTGTTGGTAGTATTTTTGCTTTTATTGATATAGTTGCTATTTTCATCCTTGTTGTTGTTTTCCTTTTTGTCGTCGTCGCTTTTGTTCTGGGTTCCTTGCGTTTTCGATAGATATTTCAGTCTGGGTGGATAATCGATAAAGCCCTTGGATTTTTCTTATCACTTCGTGACATTTTTCTCTCTCTCTC
>NW_004797667.1:158571-159860 GCF_000002075.1 Aplysia californica
TCTCTCTCTCTCTCTCTCTCTCTCTCTCTCTCTCTCTCTCTCTCTCTCTCTCTCTCTCTTTCTTTCTCTCACACAGCAGATGAGTGAACTGAAATGGTGTAGGAGAAGGAACTGTGGACAGGGTATTGTGCTTTGGGACAGGGTGGGCAGGAACTGCAAATATTCTTCAATAATATACTTTGAAAGGTGCGCTACTCATCAACTGATTGTTCTTTGTTTTGAGGGGGTTTTTGTGCGACCATCTTTTTGTTTGTATACATTTTTATCTATTTTTCTTTATGGGTTTTTTTTTTTACATTTCATATTAGGTACTAGCTTATTTATTCTAGTGATAGCTGTTCGGTCTTACTAGATCAGATGCTAAGATTGTTGAGCGTGCATTGGCAGTGACGTGTTAATCAGTACCGATACTTCCATAAATCCAGCGGTGACCGGTGGAGACAATATAGTTACTATACTTTTTAGCTGTTTGTTCAGGACGAACTTGGGACTGTGGATGTCTCTGGTGTGTTTCTTTCATGAAAGAAATTGTCGTCATGTCGTAAAGTTCGAGGAGTAGTTAGTTGCAGTAAAATTTTGCAACATTTTTTTTAAACTGAGACAATCTGGCTGCAGTATGTACAATATCATAGAACCGAGGCTACGGACTGTTACCCTTTTGGGTCGGTCGTCAACTGTAGACAGCGATTCTGTCGAAGACGGCACTGAGACCATGTCTAAGCCCAGTGACAATGACTCGAGATTCTCTGTTCACCCGGCCAGAAGAGCTCTCATTCAAAGGGAGTTTAATCCTGGCGATGTCTATAGGTGAGTACAAGCTGTCATTGGTACAAGTGATGACGTCTCGACTGTCTGGCGCTATGATTCTTTGCTTTAATATATTTATTTTACGATCGTTTAACTATGATCATTTAGATTGCGAGCTTCGACCCTGCCTATCAGGCCCAACCTGGGCAGAGGGCATGCAAAGCAGAAAGACCGAGATACTCTTACTCCGGTCTTCTTCGTGCAACGGCGGAGCTCCTAACCGCTACGCCACAGAAGCTGGTTATACCACCCCCCCCCCCTCTTTTTTTCCCAAAATAGAAAAATAGCAACAACATTAACAACGACAGCAACAACAAAAACAGCAGCAATAACAAAAACAAAAACGAAAGAGAGTGGTTAGAGGACACTTCTGGTAGGTGTAGATCTCTTTTCTTTCTCTCTCTTCCTTTCTGTCTCTCTTTGTTTATACCGGTACTAACTAGTAACTAGCTGTTATCGTATCATTTCGATTACTCCCCCCC
>NW_004797667.1:159960-224328 GCF_000002075.1 Aplysia californica
TGTGTGTGTGTGTGTGTGTGTGTGTGTGTGTGTGTGTGTGTGTGTGTGTGTTTATGATATGTGTGTTGTGTGTGTAGGGGGGGGGTATAATCATGAACTGGAAAACAGAAAATACGGTTTATTGAATTCACCATATGTGTACTGTTGAAGAAAGAACTGAATTAAGGCCCTGTATAAGAGCATTGGTGAAAGCAGGTTTTGCGTTGTCCAGATTAATGCCAATTGAACTACCTGTGCGCCTGAAAGTCAGTATGTGGTAACATCTTCTAGTTTGTTTGTTTTTTAAATTTAATGGAAAGCGGACGTTCGAATAGCAGAGATACCCCACTGTGACTACTGTGACTACTGTGACTGTGACACAAGCCCCTTGCCTCTTTTTTTCCCTTTACATCGCGGAGTGAATATTACAGATAATCTATTGTGTCAAAGATTCGCCCTCCACACCTTTTTTTCCTCTTTTTAAATTTTTTTTTTTCTTGATACTTCTTTATCTTCCACTGATGTTCACGTAGCCCCTTTCCACACACACACACACACACACACACACACACACACACACACACACACACACACACACACACACACACACACAAGTGCTCCGTACATGTTACACGCGTAAGAGCTCTGGACGTGTTACACACACCCTCACAAAAGCCAATCTCTGCTTCTGAGTCCTCACTGATTCTATAATCCGATTAAGTGGACCAGAGACTCATATTGTCCACTCTTTTTTGGAAATAAGGGTGGGGGGTTACAAGACGACTCTGCAAATATTGAACGAGACCAAAAATGACTTCTAGTAGGTTCTTTTTGTATTTTTGTTCCGCGCGGGGCGCCGGAAGAAGTATTGATGCAGGTTTAGCTGAAATTGATGCACATACTGGCGATAAAAAGTACCACTTTTTGATTGTGTGTATAAAACCTACGTCTTTTGATCATGCTTTTTGAAGATGATAAGATGCTTAATGATAAGAATAACACTTTGTTGCTTCAAATTAGTGTTCACAGCACAACGTCAAAAAGTAGAAAATTTGAAATTTTCCCGACCTCAAGGAAGATATTTTTCTATTCTTTGTTGTTTTAATGAAGCTTAAGTCTGTGTTCACCAAAAGCCGCAATAAAATTTGATCATTGTCACCCTAGAAAGATCGTAAGTTTCATTCCACATAAGAAAAACAGAGCCATCGCGTTTCTGCTGTTGCTACGACATTCAACGTCTATTTTTCTGTTGAAGTAAATCTAATGTCATGATCGTCATGTGCCAGATCTGCAACAGACATCGGCGATCATGGTTCGCCATTCGTTTCTTTGCTCAGATGCTCTGAAAAAAAAATCCAACCCTATTCATTATATTATTATTATCCTGGTCTTTTCCCATTTCCCATCTGTTAAGGCTCTCCAAGTAGGTTGATCTGGGTCTACCCCTGCCTCGCTTGCCTTCTGTTTTACCAGCGAGAGCTAATAAATGTTCAAGGCCTTTATGTCGTCAATTGTCTCTGTTTCTCTGCTTCTCTCTGCCAATCTTGTTTCCTCTGCACTAAATGCATGTTGTTGTATCGATGTGCTTCTCTTTACTCAAACCATGATATTTCACAGTATAAATGCCTTCTTTCTTTCTTTCTTTCTTTCCATGTGCCTCTATTTTCTTAAACCTTGATTATTTATATTATCTACATCTTTTCTTTATTTCTTTTTTTTCTTCATTTCCTTTAACCCCATGGTCCGCGTAGGAAATGACCCTTGTGGGTGGTTGAAGGGCAACAATGGTAGGTTCTTTTCTTTTCTTTCCCTCTTTGGCATCTGTCTATCTTTGTCACTTTTCCGTGTTCTAAAAGACCATTCTTGGGTTGATGTGCTTCTCTCCACTCAAACTTGAATTCGAATGGCCTCTTTTTTCCATGTAACTCATAAAAACATGTTTTTCTCACCTAGGTCTGTCTCGTTTGACGAGCGCGCAGAGTTTCCCGCCGACGCTCGTTCTGCTCCTGATACAGAAGGACAAGAGGGCGGCGGTAAGGCCAACGTGAGCATGGACAAGATCAGCACCATGACACTGCGAGAGTTCAAGTCACTGCTCAACTCTGCCCTCACCGTGCCAGAGCAAGAGCAGCAGCAACAAAATGGCGAGGTCTCTTCTCAGACCCGCATCGGCGCCAGCAACTTGAACGGTGGAGGTGAACCCGTAAACAGACAACTCAACTGGGATTCCCTGAGGGATAAAGCACGTTCTGTTAGAGATTCGATTTCATCTAGCGTAAACGCCAGAAAAGGAAGCAGTGGTGGAGGAGGAGTTGTAGACAGCAGTGCGGGAAGGCGGAGTTTACCGCAGTCACCTATGGACGACAAGCCACGCCCTTTGCCTGGGGACCGCCCAAAGACCCCGGTAGCTTTGAGGAGGAATGCAAACAACTCTACCCCTAGCACACCCCCTCGGCCCAAGACGCCCACGTCTTCCGTGTCAAGGCCAAAAACGCCGACGTCAAGTGGTGGTTACAGACCAAAAACTCCTAGTAGTTTAGACCGCGATGGAGGGGAGAGAGAGGAGTACAAAATGTCGCGGCCAAAGACACCTAGCCAGATGAAACGTGACGCAGTAGCTAAAGTGGCTGGAGCCATTTCCAACTGGGTGGAATCCAGACAAGAAATAGACTCCGGCTCCACTCATAACCGCCCCAAGACTCCTACGAGGCCAAAGACACCTGTAGGGTCCAAGTCCTATGCGCCTCGCTGTCGGTCAAGAGCTGGGATGGATGAAGAGGACGTTGATGACGATGAAGACGACGACGACGACAATGACGAAATTGTTGGTGTTCTTGCCAACCCTCACATGCAGTCATTGGCATCGACTGTGAAAGAGAGGCCGGCCACTCCAAGCCGCATCCCCAAACCGTGCTTCACTCCACGCCCCGTCACACCAAAAGTCTCATCGACCACTGACGTCACTCAAGATGGGATGGGCAATGGCGGAGGGCAATTTTCACAATCTCACTTCACACCGTCGTCTTCCTCTTCAGCCAATCAGCTTCTCTCCTCTTCCTCATCCTCCACTTCCTCCACTCCCGCTGCGTCATCTCAGTGCCATCAGAAGATTTCGCCGTCCACGACGCGTCCGGCATTTATCTCCCGGTCCAACAGCAACTCGTCGAGTGTGCGGTCATCCGAGGACGCCCCTCCTTCCTCGGCCTACATCCACCCCGAGGACAGGTCTTTCGCTGTTTCCTCTCTCTCAAAATCTTCGCAAAACAAACCCGTAAATGTTATCTCTCGCAAATGCCAACCAACGAATGGATTCAACAACACCAGCAATAGCAGCAACCAGAATGTCAACAGCAAGACCTCGCCGGCTAAGTCTTACCGGGACCTGCACGCAGTCCGCCGATCTGTTACTCCTGGTCCGTACAACTCCAAGAAACCGCAGCCAGCGAGGTCCGTTACTCCGGGCCCTTACGAGAGGCGCACGATGGCTGAGAGAGCCTCTACCCGACCAGCGCATGACGAACTCAACTCTCGGCGTCGCGGTTCCCTAACTAACCCGGCTCCTATTTTGAAATCTGGCCCAGGAAAACGTTCCTCATCTGCTGCCCCCATGCGCCGCGCATCTAGCACCGCCAACATTGACCAACAACAGATGTTACTGACCAATGAAATCACTTTTTCGGATGACGAAGAGATAAACGAGCTGGTGATGAATGCGGCAAAGATGAAGGCCGCTCAAGCCTTGGAGAAACGCGAAAGATCTTCTAGTGTTGACGCCAGGAAACTGGCTCATCAGAACGGGCAAGATGAGAAAGATGGAGAAGTGCTGATGGTGCGACGGGACAGTTCGGGTCACCACGGTGTACAGGTCATGAAGCAGAACGAGATGAGATACGACTCGACCACCCGTGTTAACGTGGTGAAGCGACCACCGTCCAGAGGGAGCTCTACAGACCGAGCCAATAGCACGGCATCAAGTGCGGCTCGGTTCCGGTCTCAGACGCCCGATCCGTCTATGTTCAGACAAAAGATGGGTGTGAGCAAAGCGAAAGAGAGCTCCGATGCGGATATGAATCGGACAGAGGCTTGGGTGGACTCGACTCTCTCTGATCCCAAAAGGAAACCCCCAACAAGAGCCAAACGCGGCAAAGTCGTCGGCAAGGAGATCCCAGCCAGCGAGTTGGTGCCACGTCCCCTTGAGGAGATCAAAGCTATTCTGACAGAGCCGCAGAATGGCCTGTCTCACTTGGACACCTGCAAACTGGACGCTCCCCCCGAGGACCCAGAAATGTACCGAAAGATGGAGAGGTTGTTTGAGAAGTATAGAGAGATGGAGCTACGGGCATCAGTCAATGACACGCCTGGTGGCGGACCTGCAGAGGCAAAGAGCAAACCAGGGGATGGTAACTCTGTCAAAGCGGGTAGTCAGAGATCAACCAACGCTTCATCTCGATCAACCCCGTCCGTTGCTTCCTTAAAGACGTCGACCGGCTCTCATTCCTCGTCCTCTGGCATATCTGCAAACACTCCTCCTTCAAACGGTCACGGTGTTGCCTCACAACCTCCTAGTGTCAAGTCGTCATCCAGTGATGATCAGAATCGATTTCGAAGATCTTCCAGCGTCCCAGGATCATTCCAGCAGCAGCTACATCACCGGGCCAAAAATACGTCGTCCAACAACGGCTCTGCCGCCTCTACTCCTGGCCACGAGACCAGGGAGTTTCCCCATGGAGACGGTGAAGAGTTCCCGCGGAGGAGACCGCCTAGTCGACAAGGCTCTGACGTCGGCTCATCTACGGAAAGCAAGGGCCGTAAGGCTTCTTCTCTAAAAGACATTGACACGGAGGTGGCTAAAGACCCAACAGCTTTGATTTCAAAGATTAAAGAAATCCTCCGCGTGCGTCCTCGAAAGGACGAGAACTCTAAGGTGCCAACACGAATCCCTGCCCCAGCAGCACTGAGCAAGAAAACACGCTCCAAATCGGTGTCAAACCTGTTCTCGTCGGAGGGCGTGCCAAGGCGTGAGAGTGCTGGCAGCAGCTGTGGGTTCGGTCGGGAGCTGAGCTTGAGACAAAGCAACGGCTCCGATGAATTGGTGGACGACCATGACAGTTTGGGCGTTGACGTAGCCAACCGGCTGAACCGCTCGAGCCGAGCCAACAGCACATCCAGCGGCAACATTGCCTACTCAGAGTTTGTGTTCACCGACGAAAAGGCGGACGAGGTGGGCGAGCTCACACGGGCCTGGTCCGTACAATCAGACTCCAGCGACGGGAACAACCGCTCCGAGACGCCCGTGCCAAAATTAGCCACGCCCCTCACGACGGGACGGTCCACTTTTATCAACAGAAAGGGAGACCATCTGACCAGAGGGCTGTCGCAGGAGAAGGAGAATAATTTGTCGAACTCTCAGTCCTCTCTGTCTAGCCGGTCTGTGCTCTCGGCCGCAGAGGACGATGGTGACTACGTATGACGAGATCAGGTTTTGTGATACGCACACGGACAAAGGTATCCACAAAATGATGACCTTAAACAGGAAGTGTGACACAATTGCAGTGAAGTAAACTCATAACATGGTTATAGAGATGACAAAGTTTAGCGTCGGACGTTGAAAGATCCTCTTTCGAAAAAGTAAATGCCTGCAGTTGGTTATGGCTATAAAATATAAGTGTTGATCATTTCTGCAGCGACCGGTTTCACTCCATGGCATTATGTTTGTCAAAATTCAGTACGGTAACTGACGTCTTAATATGGTTAAAATACTGAAATCGTCCACTTGAAATGCTGTCCAGTGAGGAGTGAGTCATTTTGCATTTGAAGACTGATGGTGTTCTTCTAGGAATCAGTTTTTAATCCCCAAAACACACACACACGAACGCACGCACGCACGCACGCGCGCGCACACACACACACACACACACACTTTAAAAAGTCGTAATTGAGCATTGAAAATACATTGTATTTTTATTGAAGTCCAACAGTGTTGCTCCTGCAAGGCTGTTCTTGACTTGTCTGACAATGATGCCTCCTCACCAAAAAAGCGCATTTTTCTGCACAATCAGTTGTGTAGTGTTTTACTTTTAATTAGATTGCTAATTAGCCGCTTTAAGCTGCATCTTTCTCTTCTCCAATGCAAGGGAAAACGCTTTATTTCCCCTCTTCGCCATAACTCCTGTTTGTTTTGTTGTTGTTGTTGTTGTTGTATTTGGGCTTTTCATTCTTGGTGTGAAAAAAGAGTGGTTTTTGATCACCGCACTATTTTTTTGTCACGGAATCGGTACTTGTCTGAAAGGTGAACTGTCCTTTCCTAGCAACTACTTCCAAAGATGTGATACATGTAAATTGTTTCTAATAATTGTCATACCACAGCTGCAGAAATAACAGCTGCTTAATATATATACTGCTAAAGATGTTTAATAAGATGTTTACCTTTAGCATCTGTCAAGACAGAGAGACACGTTTAAAGGTCGCTCTTAAATCCTTTCATAAGATGTAACTGCTATCAATGATTCATTCTCTGCTGCTGAGAGAAAATGTTTGCAGGAGGTATAAACATAATATCTCGTGTGAAGCAGATTTTGATCTGTTCGTGTCCTGCCTTGAATGCTATTTAATGATAAAATGATTTAAACAATTGAACTGTTCGTTTTTACCACATAGAAAAATGAGTGTACAGGTTTCGCTTAAATGTAACCACCTAGTTACCCTGTGTTAAACAAAAGGCATAATTCTGTGGTGTCAATAGTTTGGCATCAACTCGAGGGTGTTGGGCGCATGTCTGTCTTCGTGGAGATGCCAGGAAGATCCAACGGTGTCAGACATGGTAAAAACACAGATATTGTGTACTAGGCCTAGCACATACGCCAGTCTCATGTACACAACACATGATTGGTGTTTCATTGGTTAAATGACGTAAGGGTGGCGGGGTTGATAATATCTATCACATATCAATATCAAGGGGGCAAATAGGTACAATGTATCAAAACCCGTTGGGGGAAAAGGCAAACACGAGTCTCCACAATGAGAAAGGGGCGCATAGATCAGAATGGGAATATATTGACTCTGCATCACTTTCTCAAACGACAAAGTCTTGCGTTCGTTTTTTCTTGCTCTCACCTGCTGTTATCAGTTACCCAAGCCATCTTACCTCACATTACTGTATACAAGTATAAACTAAGTATACCCCGGTACGCAGAGTCTCGTAAATGAATCTTTCCAGGTGTCGAAACGGTATTTAGGGCCTCTCTCTTCCTCAACCCTTTTTCATTCCCACATGCATCTTGGTTCCAGTTTTAGGCCCAAGATTCTGACGATGGCACGCCGTTTTAAATAATCAAGATTTCAAGCATTATAGCGTGTAAAACTCCCTCTAAATCCTTACGCACTCCATTGGGCACCGATATGGCTGTTTTGGAGAGAAGTGCAACGTGGTTTATGAGGTGGACGTGGGCTGTAAAACACTGAATTGATATCTTTTAGTCGAGTATTGGGTGGTGGGGGCTCACAGAAAGCGAAATACCAGATACAAGGAATTGGGAGACCAAATTTTTAAACTTTTTTCTCGTGTTGTTGGTTTGTTTGTTTTTTTGTTGGGTTTTTGTTTGTTGGTTGTTGGGTTTTTTTTGTGTTGTTTTTTTGTGTAGGCCTAATCTGACTTTATATTGACCTGCTACACGTGATTTGAGGTTACCGGATAGTGAATTTAATTACTCTACAACGAAACTCAAACACATTTTGTGCCGTACAATATTGATCTGATAGTGTCAGTTATTGAACCTGCACAGGGATTCTGAGGATGCTTGTCCGTTTGAAGGTCTACTGCGGTGTTTTTTCTTCTAATCGACGGTATACCAACGGACCAGTCTGGCACTGTTCCGCTTGGCGTACCGGTCTACTACCTAACCGAAAGCCTAACCCAACGACGGATTAGTGTTTGGTTTAGGGTTAGAGTTATGGATTATAGTAGACTGACAAGTGGAACGGTTGTCAGACTGCTCCTGTGGTAGACCGTCAGGGAGAATACAGGTAGAAACATCTGGGTCGACCGTCAAATGGACTGGCACCTTATAATATGTCTATCTCAACCTGTCTTACTTTTATTATTGTCTAAGCATTAATGCACGCTACGAGTGAAGAGTGATGTACCCCTGCTACCCATTTTTCTGCCAAGACTATGTCAATTTCCTTTTCTTCATGGGTGCTCATGTACTTTGGGAAAGATGCAGCACGCCCTATACGCTCTTATACATGTACAATCTGAGTGTCTGGAGCTCGCCCCGAAATGAGTTTGTACCACCAGGCCCACCACGGACTCTGTATTGTAACAATTATAGTTCTCTGGGATATATTATGGCCCAGTCAGGTTGTGGTATTTTTATTTAATATTTTTTATGGTCCAGTATTTATTGTACACATATAATATGAAAGTGGAGAGACTACATACAATTCCATAAAAGAATGTGTTGTTTCATGATTACCTTGTCATTCGTATAACCATCGTTTGTAGGCACAGAAGGCATTATCACTGTGTGTATGTACATCAGATACTCTGTTTATTCATGAGCAATATCAACAAAGTGACCCAAAAGTCAAGATTATACTATTTTTTTTATCGTATACACATGTATGTTCATTTCTTTTCAGGGACAGTTAGAACCCCTTTTAATTGTTCAAGGCAAGAGGAATATATGAAAACGTTTAAGTCCTGGGTTGTTTAATCAAAAATGTTCTATGTTCATTAATCAAGTAGGCGTTTGATGAAGTCCCAGACCAGTCATGATTTTACCTCCTGGTTGTCCTGGAGCGGTTATTTTCTCTTTACAATGTGTTTGTAGTATTGTGTTTCAACAGTATAGGCCTATTTATTCAAGTAAATTTCTTGACGTCTTTTTGCATTTCCTACTCTGTGTATTTCATATCACTTTATATGTGCAAGCGGCAAATGAATGATGAAGACTCTAGAAACAGAGGGGCAGATCAGATCGCATTTTGAGCATGTTGAATGCCAATGTCCAAGGTAAAAAGTTTTTGGTGAATAGTCTGATTTTTACAGCATAACATTTTCACCCTGTCTGGCAAAATAGACTAAAGTTTTACTAAACACATTTCACTGAGGGGGAAACTGCGCAGTAGAGTAAGATAGAGCAAACAACTATGGCATTTGGATAAGCCAATAAAAAAAACCCACTTTGGTGAATACATTTGATTGAGTCCATTTCTGTACTTGAAAGGTTTGGGTAGTTCAAAAGCCTCCACGTCAATCTACAGCAGAGGGCTCTTCAATGCATCGTTTTGAACCAATTAAGAAAAATATCTAATATAATCAGTATTATTTTACAGCTTTAGTTAGCAATCCCTATAACTGAAGTCACAGTGTCACCCAAAGGAATAAGACGCCCTGTCCCAAAACTGCCTCAGTCCAATTTAATTCTCCACATTTCCTTCCTTCATTCACTCTCTAATGAACGTGTACTGGTGAAAGACTTCTACAACTGTCTCAACTTCAGTCTGGTATCGAGGCTCATCATAACAGCAATGTATGTTATTTCAACAGCTGATTCACATTGCTGTCTGCCTGGCCAAAGCAAATAATTGCAGTTTTGAAATACCTGTAGTACAACGTATCATAAGTCCTTAATGTGCCGTATGGAGGGGTTTTTTTTTCGAAAGCCAAAAACTACGATGGGCATACCAAAAGTTTTTTTTTTTACCTTACCATGAACTTGGCATGAAGGAATAAAGGTAGAAAGCTGAACTTTGGTACTAACTTTAATCTTTCTCTATATAGTCGCCTCCAACAGTTATACAAATTTTACCATCAGTATGTATGTAACCTTGAAAAGACCTTGAGAATAGAAGACCATCCCTTTGTCGGAAAATCAGCCCTCTGTCGCTTCTTCGACCCCATCATCACTTTCAAATTGCCTTCCTGTTAAATCCTTTTTCAGTTTTGTGAATACAAAAATGTCGGACGGGGCTAATCATCTTGTGAATTCCACAGCCACTTTCTCATGCAGTTTCTGCAGCTTTTCTTGAAAAGTGTGCTGCCCCGTTGTCGTGAAGCAGCAAAATGCCCTTTCGGATCTTTCCTCTGCGTTTTTCTATTATAGCCTCTCGTAATTTCTTAAGCTGGTTTTGGTCCCAAAAAACTGATAGCATCACTTTTTCACTTGATGGCTGCACCTTTGCCTTCTTTGGTGTTGGGGACGAGGGCCGTTTCCACTGCATTGATGCAGATTTTGGCTCCGGATCGTTATGGTAGACCCATGTCAGCTCAGGATCGTGTTGGTCGACCCGTGTCTCATCCATTGTTACAAGTCTTTCAGAAAATTTTGTTTAATCCTTTTCATACAGACCAAGCAATTTTTGACAACAATCCGCACGTTGCACTTTTTGAGGAGTCAACAAACGAGGGACCCATCTCGCAGAAACCTTGGTCATATTCAAATGTTCATTTAAGATTCGTTCAACTGATCCAATGCTAAGCCTAGTTTCTTTGCTCAAACGTTCGTCTGTCACCCGCCTTTCAAACAAACAAGTTTCTTGATTTTCAACACATTCTCTTCTCTTGTTGCTGTCACTGGGCGACCATCACGGTGGTCAACTTCAATGTCTGTGAATGCGCATCTGAATTTTTTACACCAAAATTTTATAACTGCATAGAATGGGCAATCGGTTCTATACGGCATGCATCTCCGTAAAAATATCCTGTAGTTGCTTGCCTTGCAAGAACAAAAACTTCATTACTGCCCTGTGCTCAATTGTCTCCATAACCATTGTTATGTTGAAACTGGAGAACAACAAACCCCCATTCTCTTTAAAGTGCGCTGGTGTTAAAACCAATTATCCCCAAAATTCTCATGTATTCTTGGAAGATGATTGTTGGCTTTCACCCCAAATTTCAGCTTTCTACTTTATTCATTCATGGTCAGGTAACACAAAAAACCTTTTGGTATGCCCTTCGTATATCTTATATTTCTATATTTTCTTTGCAATTCTTGTTTGTGATTTTGTCAAATTTAAACTGACACATATTGATAATATTGTGAGGTATTTTATTTGACACGATACATGTATCTCTAGTTCTGCTGCTCACCTCCATTAAAACTATGATGAGACTTAGAATAGTATTTTGGGGGTCTATAAAAAATTTAACTTTTCCAAAGTCAGTGCCTCTATGGTTTGTGGGGATCTTTACGAGTCCATTTTTACTTATTGATCTGTCCATGATTCATTGTCTTGGTAATATGTCTTTTCCTCTCTCCATTCACTCCTTTCATCTCTGACACAGTATAACACGGAGGGGTCGAACACAGACGACTCGACATCGCGCATCCGTCGAGCTGTGCCTGCGGTCCCGTGGGTTTTTTTGTTTCTTTATCCCGTAAACTAAATATCCCTTACTTGAACTACCGAGGCCAGTCCCGACGAATTCGAGTTATCCGTGTTACACTGCTTATTGATCTTTTCATATCTCTTGTGGTTTGTTCATGCTCGAGAGTTTTCTAAATCTAGAAACGTCTCACAGTGTTAATGTTTATATATTAATATTTATTGTTTCTATGATGTGATGACAGTTACAAGTATTCTAGATAGGTGATTTATCATTTCTCATTGAGTTGGTTGCTGCCTCCTGTGCTGCTGCTGTGAAGTTGTCATGTTAATAGCTTCAGTTCTTATACATTTGTACCCATTTATTCGTACATGATATGTTCCTCTCTGGCTGTTATTTTATTTCTGCAACCCTATGTGATAATTTTAGCTTCTTTCATGACCCAAAAGGTCAATGTTTTCTCTATTTTCTTGAAAATTCTTTTTAAGTCTCAGTTACTAACTCTAATTTTCTGATTGCTGTTATCATGAAAGAGTCGAGCAATAGGTAGGTACACAGTAGGCCTAAAGAATTTGAGAACAAAAGAAAAATCTGCTTTTGAATAAACAGTGACACAAAAAGGATGCCTTATAATGCACCCAAAAAAAAAAGCCTAAATTAGGGGGCGGTTGTTTGGTTGGGTTTCTTTTTTTTTTGGGGGGGGGGGGGGGGGGGTAGGAGAGCAACCTTTTTTTTACACCCGACACAAAAGAGTAAACAACAGAGGATTATAAGATCCAAAGAAAATTATAAACTAATCAAAATCAAAATTCGATAACCAACTACAATGATAATGATGCCTCAGTGTTGAAACAAAAACAACTACCGTACTGTACAAAACTAATTGATACCACACAAACCCGCATGAACATAGCTTTTTTAAAACTTGCTTGAATTTTAGGGTGATAATGTTTTAAAACCGGGACTTTTAATCTTTATCAATTGTGATAAATTCTTATCTTGTTTCTCACAGCATGAAGGTAGATAATTCTTGGAATTTGAGTTCACACAATTATATTATTTGTCACAAGTTCTGATCAAGTGGTATTCATTTGCCTTCACGTATCTTGACAATCATCAACAGGGACTGATGGAGGAGTAAATAGATCTAATCTTCTTGAAATGCATACATTTGTATTTGTGTGTATTGATGTAATTAAGACTATTTTAGCAGAATAGATTTTTTGTATTGTATTTGAGGAGTGGAGACTAAGTTAACAAGACTGTCCAGATACGGTCAAACCTCGTTGTACCGTCAGCCCTGCTTACCACAAGGTTTTGCCAGTGTATGACAAGGAATGCCTATT
The DNA here is from genome assembly GCF_000002075.1 of Aplysia californica. Lineage (NCBI taxonomy): Eukaryota > Metazoa > Mollusca > Gastropoda > Aplysiida > Aplysiidae > Aplysia > Aplysia californica. Next base: position 172,615 of record NW_004797667.1, read on the forward strand.
AAAACATAATATTTTCCTCTCAAAACCGTTATCCGCCATCTGTCTCAATTGTTCAGTCCTAATCAAACTAATGTAAATTTGCCCCGACATACCTCCAGCGAACTGGCCACAAGAGATCATACACTGCACACGGTACACGGCGCCCATAGGTGGCTGCTTGCTTCATTCTTTTTCCCCACCTACATCTCTGCGAGCTTATCATTTTCTAGCGCTGGTTGATTTACTCCTGATCATGGAAATACTATTATTTTTATACTTTGGCAAATACTTTTTTTTAAAATTGGAATTAAATTCTAAAGTTGTCAGGAAAAACTTCAAAGAAACTGCGCCACCTCGGCCTGTCTACTTGGTATCTCTAGACATCAGCACAAAGGCTGGCGGGCGCCCATGCACCTTTTACATGGTGAGGACTCCTGCTCAAGTAAAAGATTACAGATGGCCCGTAGATTGACGTAGGGTGAAAAAAGAAAAAAAAAACGTCTACAGAGTCATTGGCACATTATAGCTTAGCTTTTGATCCTGTAGACATTTTCAATTTGAATGGAGTTGTAGATGTAATTCTTTGCTACTCGTTTTTCATTTTCACCTGCGTATGGTAATCGCGCAAGACAGAAAAATGAATCAAGACTAGCTACAGTCTTTGTAGTCTCCACCACTCTACCACTAGTCGAGATGGCATTCAATGCTATCCCGTTTTACCGCCAGCCCCGCTGTACCGCCAACTTCATGCTTGTCCAAAGATAGGCAGTCTTAACGGGGTTTGACTGTACTTTTCTATATTTTCTTTGCTTATGGCGTAATTTCAGTGTTCACAATTTTTAAATTTTGTCCTTAAAGAATAAAAACAAAGCATTTAGAAAGCAATGTGATATTTACGAGTCTAGTAACTCAATGGACATTATTATAATCCAGTAGAGTGGGGTGCTCCCCAAAAATTATAAAGTTCACAGTCATTTCTTTTCATCATTTCCTGCCAGATATAAGATGGAAGAAAGATGATGTCAACAGCAATTTGTAAATTCATTAGTGCAGCTTTATTTATTCTGGTGAAACTGCAGCCTCCTTCCGATCTCAGAACCTCATCAACCATAAAGCACATTTCTCTCTTGTTTCCAGGACCTGACAAAAAGTACACTTACTTGACTTACTTCTCTGATGCATGTAAAATTTAAATAGACACAATAGATGACAGTTCCAAAAAGCATTGCTTTTTCTTAGCTGTATGCCCTTCGTGGATTAGGGTAGAAAAGTACATTGTCATAGTAGGCCCACAGTAAAAACTGATGCCCTTTCTGAAAAATACAAAAAGCTCTACTTTTCTGTGTTTTGTTAGCTCAAGTTTCAAGTTGTTTAACAAGGATTTGGGAATGACAGGAAACAAGGTGCGTCCCAAATTACAAACAGCTCTGCATACCTTTCCTTCACTGAGTGAGTGTTTACCAACCTTTTTTTTCACTCTTTAATTTTGAGATAAGCACTTGTAAAACTGTACGGCAAATAATGAAAAAGAAAAAGAAAAGGCAAGATGCTGAAAGAGACAACTGTAAACAAAAATAAATAATTAATTTGGGGAGCTTCAACAGCGAAGTATGTGGGCAATATGAGAAGCATCATGGTGTTTGTCAAAATAATAAAATCAAAGAAAACAGCATTTTTCTTCCTGTTTGGCAATTTTTATTTTACTTTCTGACTCAAAATCTTTTATCATTAAAAAAGCACATTGCTGTGTGAATTTTACTGAAAAACAAATAACCCTACCCAGGGGTCGTATTCTTCACAGTTTAGAATACTTCTAGTGTGAAGATCTCTTTGAAACTTTCAGTATTTCTCAAAAAATCATTTTGACAGACTGCTATGCAAAGCGTACCGATTGGATTAACAAGTAAATTTCCTCTTTGGAAAGTGGGGGCACAGAGTTCCACACATCTTATGGATATGATAGTAAAACACAGACTGATAGAGTTAAAGACAAAAAATGTAAATTTGAAAGTCACCAAACTTTGGCAACCATTTTCTAGCTAACTTTACCTCTGAAACCAGATGTCCCCCACCTCCTTCAATTTGAAATATCTTGACTTCTATTGAAGATAAGTTATTTCTTTAAAAAATCAAAATCAAGACAAATGAACAACCAATAACTCTAAGTGCTTAAAAATAGACGAGTGCCTGATTCCACCACATACGGCACATGTCACCAATGAATCCAGCAATTAGTTGAGAAAAACAGACTTCCAAATGGGATTTTAATTCAGACACTCACATGATAAGCCACTTCGAACATGTTCCTTTTTTTGTAGCTGGTCTCAACATTGAGGCGTACTAGATTATGTGAGAATAGGTGCAAAAGCACCTTTTTACGAAACGAACAAAAAAAGAACTGGCAGGGCTGTAAGATACCAGAAATATACGAACGAGTGCACCGAAGCACATTGCCTACAAATAACAAAGCAACAAAAGTCACCCTTTGAAAGTGAAAACAGAACTAATTCAAATGGATCCCATGCACGATGCACACATTTTATTTTACCAAAAACATTTTTTTTTTTCTGTGCTCACCACAGTTGGCAAACATTGTTATGTGTTCTACATACACAATAAAAACCCATGCAATTGGAAAAGGAATCATCAGCTAGTGAACATACTCAAAGGGTAGAAATTTACAACTACAAAATGCATACTCTTCGATGGTAAATTTACAGATGTAGTATGATAACAAAAAGGCATATATACACATACATATATGTGTGTGTGTGTGTGTGTGATATGAAATTTACAAGACATTTCAAGTAAATTTGAAAAAACAAAGTTTTTTTTTTGTGTATACAACATGCAACAGTAAAAGCAATGTATGTGTTCTGAAACTAGTACAAACGTTTTGCTTTTCTCACCAACACTAAGGTCACCTTCCTCAGAGGCAGAAATGACATGTACAAATTGCAAATGTTACACTACACCCACAGTATTGGTACATAATATCAAATCTAAATCACAGGAATATAATACATGTATAAGCAGAAGTAATTTTAACAGAAGAAGGTCATTTGCAGAGACACAAGGCTTCTTAGCTGTTGTCACAAAAATGCACTAATAGGAATCCCAGGGTTCTCTCCATTTTTTTTTTTTTTGGCTGACAAGTTATAGCTCTGTGCTCACCATGACTTACGAGCTAGACATAACAAAATAGTATGTGTGGAAATACAATCAACAACCGTCATACTTCATCTACAACTTTGTTTTTAATCTTACAAGTGCAAAAGGGGGCTCTTGTGGTCTTAGAGGTAAGGTGTTCACTTCTCATTCAGTAGGGCCCGGGTTCGAAACATGACAGCGATGGAAATTTTTATTCTCTAAAATAATGTTGTCAGAGTCACGCTTCCTAGTCTCTAGCCACATTCAGTCGTCTGCGGCTTTTATCTCCCTTCTGGGCCCCCGACTCCTTACTGTTGTCTTTCAGCCACACCCCTGATCTTAGGGTAGGTAAAAATCTAACAACGATAAGGGCAAAACAATCTTGGAGGTCCCGTGTGCATGTTGTGCACATTAAAGATCCCTTGCTGGTTCTAAAATCAATAAGAGTAGGCTTCGGCCGCCACCCAGGCGAAATTCAAAATTCCTACAAAAGTGAGGTTTAATGTGTCCCGCGCGCTTGTACGATCGTAGGACCTTATGCAGTTGCGAGCGCCATATTATAAAACACTTACCAAAACAAACAAACAAACACGCGCAAAATGAGAGTAGAAATGCAGGGCAAAAAACATAACTTAGTTATTTTGCTTTCAAATCCACGGAAAACATAGGACGTAAACTTTATTCATGACACATTTACAGCTTTTCCACATTGTTTACATTTCTTTAGATGAAAATTGTTGTAGAAAGATAAAAATGGCCACAATTCAAAACAAAAATGTGAAGTAATATAAGTTGGTAAGTTATGCAGAGAGGAAAAAGCAGCAAATTACTTTGACATTTCATCGTGCATACACTATCGAAAAGATATAAATGATTAATTGTGGGTACACCATGAGCACATTGGAACGTTCTCTTCGCAAAAACAAAAATCAAGAAATTCTGAACTGCACATAATAAACATTTTAAGTAAAATGCATACTGTACACATGTCAGGAGCAGCCCTGAGACATCAAAACTCAACACACAGACATGGTTTCAATAAAATGTAGTTAGGAATTGAATACATTATATAATGGGAGATGCAATGAATACATACAATAGGAGGTGCAATTAATTGAAATGTCTTTTGGCCAAAGGCTCAGAGCCAGCCCACACAGAAGCACATGATACTAATAATTTTCTGCTCATATAATGGTATGAGGAAATACTTTACAGTTTGGGGAGAAAAAATCAAACTATATAATATATATATATATATATATATATATATATCATGGGTCTCAACTCAGAATTTTTAAAAAGGAGGAACTTTCCGCGTGATCGCGACAGAAGCCCATTTTGGCGAGACACCCACTATTATTAATATTATACCGTTGGACCCTAGAATGTTGAAATAAAAACCATCAATTTATCAAAGCAAGGTTATTTCATACCAGTTTGAGGGTTTGGAAGATAATTTCAAGTGAGAGTCACTTACCAAATATATTTACAATCTTGATTACGTACAGAAAGTGGTGGCGCACTGTGGTCTTGTGCGACTTATATTTTACCTTCATCATATTTGCCTGCATATATGTATATATATATATATAAACTATATAAAAATGAATCTTGTTTTGAGCCTGAGAAAAGGCCTAGAACCAGAATATCGACTGTCATGAACCAGTATGGGTGTAATGATTTATATAATAAATGTGAAAGAGAAAATTAAAGCTCAAACTCAAAGTAGAGTACATTGTAATAACTTGAATAGCTTGAGGTGTAAGTGTTAAAACTGTGGGAGGGCAAGATGCAGTGACATTGAAAATCTGCGAATCTTGAACAAACAGCTAAAACATAGAGACATAATTTACTGTCACCCATCCAATGAAACGCGAACACTTAGGCCCCTGCCCTAAGTTCATTAAGACGCTTAAGAGTAGTTATGACGGATCCCGATTATACACAAGGCATGCACCAATGCGCACTTTACTTTGCAGAGAACTGTACGTAGTAGCAATAAAAATTCTAAACATTAAAATTTGCTTCCAATTTCCTTTCTTGTTTTGTGTCTCCCCCCCCCCCCCCCCCGAGTGTATCTTTTTTTTTTTAAATCAATAATCTCCCCCATTCCAGTCACAATGACGAGCCCGACAAGACGCTTGTATAACTTTCTTCTTTTTATTTTTCTTTTGTCCCCACAAGCGACAGCACAGGGACGAACGTTATTTTCATGGCGACACCACGTTTGTAATGCAGAACCTGCATGTTAGAAATGTTGCGTTATCAGACTGTTACAGACAAATTTCTGAGATCTTGATTTTCCGGTCGAGCCTCGGTGTCACATACAATTACAATTCCGCTTGCCGCCATCGCCGCCTGTTCACGTGAAACGTACTCTCAGACCGGGAAAAGCCGAATTAATATCACAATCGTGACCGCCAAAAATGAACTTAAAGACATTATCGAATTTGGTTTTCAAATAATATTCGAGATCTTTTATGTTCCTGCGTCTCGGCGATTTTTTTTCAAATTCCCGAGGCCTGGCAGTCACTCTGCTCCCAGCAACTCTTTTTCTGATTGGCCCGCTGTCGCGATAGAGGAGGAAATGGCGGTAGCAGAAATCCGCTAAATAGCGGAATATTGAGACCCATGATATATATATATGTGAGTAGGTCTATAGTATTTTACACTGTTGTGAGAGAATTGATACAAACTGACTTGAAAAAATTGACAGCATTTCTGTGAATGTTTTCTTGCAATTGTGTTTGTGTAGCATCAGCTGTACATCAAAAGGGTTTAAGTGTTGCTGTTACATGCAGTACAGTAGTTTTTACACGAATGGGTACTAAATACTACTTTTGTGTTGACACACATATATATATACATGCATCTTACTTTATACCTGTTTTGAGTTTCCTTTTTATATTTGATATGACCAAACAATGCAATAAGTCCTTCAAGGCATGCAACATCATCATACATATATATATTCTTAGTTGTCTGTATGTATGGTGAAAGAAAAGAGGTAAAGTAGGAATGAAAAGTTTTCTAAATTTCTGTCTGTCTATAACATATCATTCCAATGAAACAATATCTGTGATCTACTTTCCCACTGTTCATGATCCTGGTTCGAAAACAACAGCATCCCACCATCATGAACCTGAAGATCAAATTTAATCACTGCTCAGTATTCACAACTATGAGAAAAATGTCAATTCTGCACACATAGTTTACTCAAATGTAACTATTGCTGGCATCATCATCAGAATAGAGATTGTACACTCCTCCTTTCCAGTCTGTCTACTTATTTCCCACCCAGGAATAGACTTTCATATTTCTATCATGTCGTATTTGTATCCATGAGTACGGTAAGTCTCTGCTACGACAACGAACATGCATTTCCTTTGTACAGCAGCACACTAGTTTATTCTTATAATTATAGAGAATAATAATAAATATGTCAGGTAAAAAAAATATTACGCATGAAATACATGATCAAAATTGCCAATCATTCTCATTGTATTTATGTACAGAGAGAAACCACTCCCACAGCATATCTATTAGAAGCATATGGAAGCAAGCAAATCTTTGAGCTGAATACCAATGCCCCTTTCAAACAAAATAATTTAATATTAGAGGCATGTTCAGTGGAAGCAGACCAAATAAAAGAAGAGCTTGAAAACTCCCCACAAACACTGTTGTATTGATCCACACATTGGCCTACCACATAAATAACTGTCCAGCATGATTCAGAACTAACACTACACATTGTCTCGCAGTAATATCATTATCTAATGAAAATGCAGTTATGGCTGTGTAAGGTGTTCTTGATAATCATCTCCTACTACAAGACTTCACTGTTTTCCTCATCATCATCATCCATGTCTATCTCTACCTGTGCTGTTGTTTTCGACCCCTGGTCGGCTCAGAAAGCTTTATAGACAAGACCTGTAGCTGTGTGTGGCTCTGTCTGTACAATGAGTGGACTCCCAGGACAACTAAGACAACACAAAATGAATGATTAAAGACTCGACCAAACTGACGCCTGCCTGCATTCATTTCTTTATAAAATATCTTATTATAAAGTGATGTACAATGTGTATAGGGTGACCAGAAATTTTTTTTTTCCAAAAGAGCACTGATAAAACAAGTACCAAGGTTTGAAAATTAGTTGTAAAATCTGGATTGTGCTGTAGTCAGTTAAAATAAAATATGACAATTGCAGAGTTATAAGATGAGATCTCTAAAGCCCTACTTTCAACAGTTTTCCAACACACTTTATTTTTAAAGGTGAAATTCCAGGGATTCAGGTCCAGACTGTTTGTGGCCCAGTAGTGCTTAGTCCCACGACTGGCTGTCCTATTGCCAAAATGGTTGTTGATCTAGCGCAAAACAGCTCTGGAAACTCTATTCAGCCTCATCCATTATATATATGTGAACAATATTATGACCACAAATAGTGATGCGCCCAACAACGACTGCAACACTGTACATCTTCTAGTCTAGGGAAGGAAATGATCATTTGGAAAAAACATCAGGGCATGGGAATTACTGTGAAGACATGTGAGCCTTCAAGAGGAGACACAACTAAGACTTTAAACGTCTATGTCATAACAACAAAGATGCAGAAACTTTACCATGTGGAACAAAGTTTTTCTGAGAGTTAACAGCACAAACAGAGGTTCTTAATTTGGCACTCAGACAGCATGAGAATGAGATAATAAAAGGAGCAAAAAGAAGATTAATAACAGTTGTTTTTTCATTAGATAATGATATACACTGAGAGGGTTGGCACCAAGCTGAGACAGCCCAAAATTTTTTTAAATTGGAATCAGGGGTATTAAGATCGTATTTTCGTGCGTGCAGATTCCACCAAATTCATAATAATGGGCAGCCCTGACGTTATGTTGGGAATGACCTAAAGGAAGTACTAGGGAAAGTGTTCCAGTTTAGCGGACACGACAATGAAACGTGGCCCACGACTCAGCAATTCACAGACCTTGGCCATGGCATACACCAGTGTTTGCCAACATGAAAGGCAAGTTATTAAATTTGGTGAATGGCGGTGAGTTACAATAGAAAGCCTTTAGAAATAACTTCAAAGTGTTCAAAGATCATTTTTTTACACAAAGTATGTGCCAAGACGTGGTGGAGTCAGGCGTTCGTCAATTTTTTGGGCATGTGGAGTTGTTGGTATATCTTAAAGCATGTTCAGTTGTCTTGCTATCGGTGAAAAAATGCCCATCTATCTTGAAAAGAAGTCACGATATTTGATTGAAGAAGGTGGGGTCGCCTGGTTTCAAAGGCAAAATTAGTGAGAAAATGGCCGCCAAAGTCTGGTTATTTCCATAGCTTCATAGTCCATGGAAACTGAGAACTTACATTTTTGGGGTCTTTAATCAACATTTTTCAGTAAAAATCCAGCCAGAAATGAATTCTTAATTGGACAACAATGGTGTTGAGTAAAAAAAAATTGCCAAACTGTTAGAAAAATGCCAATTTCTTCAATTGCATTACTTTGACGAGCGCCTGATTTCACCACGCCGCCTCACACATGTGTAAAATACCGGCTCAAAAAACGTATTAATAGAATGATCAGTTTATTATCTATTAGAATAAAAGTAATCAGCTTGGTATTATTTTGCATCAATCCTTCCGCAAAACTCGGAAAGCATGTGACCCCCCATGCGGCGAGCACTCAGTACACTACAGTATAGTGCCGACTCACTCGCAGTGGGGTCCGGTGCGGCGCCAGCCGGGACAGCACTTGTATTTGTCGAAATAACGACAGATTATCGTGTTTGAGACAATACTGATTTGTAATGATCTCACAGACTTAAAAAAAATTAGGCTCCATATCTATGTTAAAGTGATTGTACTCCGTTAATGTGGAGAATCGAGATGTTTGGTGCATTTGGCACTCTTTTAGTATCTGTCCAACATGGCGTTGCAACCAGTTAGCAACTTTAGAAATATTTGATCATGTCTCTCAATTGACTGAGAGGTGAAAGAATGGCACCAAAATTCTAAGGAGATATAGGCCTTTCCTATAGAACAGATACATTTGGCATACAGCTACTTTGAAAATTTAGTTTCGGGACCTACAATGTGACCAACGCTGATCAGTTTTAGCACTTGGAACATAATAAGGCCATATAAATGCCAAAGATTAAAGATAGTAATATACAAAAATAAAAGAAGAAGGAAAGATAAGGATGACAGTTAATTGATCAATAGGACAGAAGGCGCAAACCACACAAGAGCACCTGCCAACCACCCACTGGTCCAACCACCCCTCTTCCACTTCCAGATCTATTCTTTCACATTTGAATAACCACACTCACAAATACAAACAGATGCACTCAAACACAGACATAATTCACACACCATACAGCCCAATGCAAGGCCACTCTGTCTTTGTTTACACACCACCCCCCAGCTCCAACCCTCACATGACTAGACTCATACAAGTTCTAGTACCTTACATGAAATCACTACATTAAAGGAAATTTGCCATGATGCATCTCAATACCAGTAGTGTATCCTGTTCTGCATCGAAGCAAGAGAAAGGAAGAGTGGTTCTAATGAGTCTTGTCAACTAACGAAAAAAATCTTTTTTGGTACCAAATTTGCTAATATTACTTTACTGTTACGCTTGCAAGCGATCAATAAACATTGTCTAGGCTTGCGCGCGGCCGTGAGCTCTCGCAAAACGTTTTTTTTTTTTTTTAAATGACTTCAAAAAGGCAAATAAATTAACTTTTTGGTTTAGATTTTGCAAGTTGTTCGAAATTATGAGTAAGGTGTACTCATGGTGTATTTTTCACTTGATCAGGTGTTGTGTGGAAATTAAACAAAAAAAGAAGATTATACATGCATCCAGAAATAATTATGCACTTAGAACTTGTTTTGGGTACTTGTATGTGTATGTATGTGTGTGTGAGAGAGAGAGAGAGAGAGAGAGAGAGGGGGGGGGGGGGGGGGGGGGGGGAACAGAATACATCATCGCCACCCTTTGAAAATTCAGTTCGCAGCAGCCTCTGTCTATCAGCAACCAAGGCAGGTGCTGTCAGGCGGACACTATCGTAGATTGTACTAATCATACATGACCGTCAAGATATCGCATGGATCCCAACATAAAAAGTTTAGAACTCAACCCCACATCATAATGCAACTGGTCATTAAGAAAAATACTGATGTACAACACATGGAAAAGAGAAACATAGCGTATTTCACAAAATTGTATGACAGTCTACAATTCTTGATTTCTCGATGCCTTAGAGAAAACATAATAACCTGGCTCTAATTCTTTAGTACGGAGTTTTAGCCACAAGTGCTGCTTAGATTCATATTTGGGAATAAAAGACACGCATATCGTTACCAAATTTGCTAACATTACTCTACTGCTAGGCTTGCAAACGATCGATAAACACAGATCTACGATTGCTTTTGTAAAATGTAAACATCGAAATGGTTTTTAAAAGGCAAAAAAATTCACTTTCTGACTTACATTTAAAGATTACTTGAAATTATGAGCAAGATGGGAGGAAATGGGGAATAGGAAAAGTGACACAATCGCAGACCCGCCCACAGTCCAAATATGTCACGAGAGTGCTAGATCTAGACCGCACGTCCATTAACACTGAGACAATAGGCTGCTGTCCTGGGTGACAAGCTCAGCTGAAAATAAGTCCTAACATACCCCTTGGCAATGAAAGGGTTAAAGAGTGCAATTTTCACTGACAGAAGCCCCCATCTCAACTCGCACATGTCGAAAACTTGTTCCCTGTTTTGTCTCAGTATCAGTAAGTTCAGTTGAAATTTAGTAAACAATGGCTTTTTCATATTTAAAAAGATTTCATGGTACAACAAACTCATGTAAATAATATATCAAAATGCTCAGAAAAAAAGAAGATTTGATAATGAAGATACAGTTCTAGTACAAGCAAGCAGATATGAATACAAGGAAAATGATTTGTTTTTTAAATGTTCGAAACAGCAAGCATTGTTTTCACTTTCTCAGCCTCTATCAGAGAAAATCATATATTCAATCTTGCAGTGAATTATAGCTATCTGTGAATAGGCAAAGTCATTTGACCTAATATTGAAGGATAGTACTGTGAATAGGTACAATTCTTTTCCTGATATTTCACAGTAGTATAACCATTTGTGAGTAGGCATTGTCATTTTCCTAATATTTACTTACAGGTACACACTACACTACTTTGCGTCACTACTGAGAGGAGTAAATGGGAAAATGTTCACTTTCAGTCCTTCTCTCCTACTGTCTTCCTTTCTCCCCAATATATGTAACCATCTTGATATTTCTTTACTTGTAGAAAGAAAAGTGCAGTCAAACTTCATTATACTGCCCATCATTATATCACCAGCCCTGCTTACAGTCAGGTTTTGCCTGGAAAACCTATTTAAATATATAGTATTCGCACCTTAACACTGCCATCCACCAACGATCTGAATTGTACGATCCTTATTAAACTAATGTGAATTTTCCCTGCCATACTGCCAATAAAATGGCCACAAGAGGTACACATGTGCACAGCACCCACCTGTTGGCTGCTTGAACTTGATTTTTTATATTATGAAATTTGTTTTTCCAAAACAGCGGAATCTTGGGCGAACCGAAACTATAAACGGTGGGATCTTAGGCGGAGACTACTGTATTAGGAAAAAATTGCATTGCTGCCACTCAGGAATTTTTAAAAAGGAGGAAATTCACGCAAAGGCGGACGCGCGCTCTCCGAAGGCCAGAGTAAAGCCAGTGAGATCCAGAGGCAATATAATAATACACTGGAAAATCTAGCCCATGGTTTTGGAAGGGAAAACTGTCATATTTGTTAACCATAGGCAACTGAATTAAAATGTATTTGAAAAAAACCAAAAACAAACAAACAAAGGCACTAAGTTGACTAACAAACATTTGAGTCAATTTGACACAGTTTGGACTTGGTGATTACAAATCCAGTGTTTGTTGCCAGCTGGTGTCTCATAAAAAGATTTCGTTTACTTTAAAATTGTACATCGATGTAGAGCAGCATTGGATCAAGGAGGCAACACCTTTGCCACTGTACTGAGCGATTTCGGCACTCCTGTACAATTGCGGTCCCTTTTGCACTTAACCTAGATCTAGTACTAGTGTCCCTGTAACTGAATTAAAATTATAACCTAGGCTATCTAATCTAGATCTAGGATCTAGATACGGTATCTAAATATGTGTTAATCTAGATTATATCTAGAGATAGATTATCTAGATCTAGATTCACTTCCACAGTCACAATAGCTGTCATGTAAACAAACAGGACGGCAACTGAACAGGAGTGCGCGGGCCTCGATTTCTTTATTGCACCAAACGCAAAGTGCAGCAAGTGGCTTGTTCAACTTTCTAATGAATAATGAACTTTTCAAGTCCCACACTGGCTGCTTCTTTCTCATTCCAGCTCCTTTTATTTTTGCATTCTGCATCAATTTCTCTCGAATTTCCGCCGTTTTCAATGACAACTCGGCGCGCCAACGTCCTGATGCCCGATCGACACTGTGTTGCTCCACAACAATAAACAATGTAAAACTAGCGCTAGGCCTAGAAGAACGGAAGTAGAAAGCTACGGGCGGACATGCGCAGGCCGCGTTTTCGTCTCTCTCCCGGTTCTGTGTTTTACGCATGTAAAAAAAAAAGTATCGCAATTTGCGACCGAGAGCGGTCCAGCGGAGGAAGGAGGAAAGTAGCGGGAAAAGCTAGATGAAGCGGAGTTTCCGTTATTTAGCGGGAAAGTGGCAGCTATGAAATTGGGACCTGGGCACCATGTTGCTATACAGAGGATGTTGTTATATTGAAGGTCGTTATAGAGAGGCTGCATATGTTTCATTTACTTGATGAATCAGGAGACAGCTTTTTATTGTTTATACTATAAAGCTTTGAAAAGCAATACAAGGCACACAAAAACATGCAGAGAACTGCTTTCAAACATGCAATTTTAAGAACACATTATTCTACTTCCTTTTCACCATTCAATCCATTCTTTACTACAAATGATTACCCTCGGCATAGAGATCTACTGAGAATTCAGCCTGCCACACCACAATGGCACAAATGTAGTCCAGGGGTAGGCAAACTACAGACCAAGGGCCAAACGTGGCATAGTGTTGTGTGGTTTGAGAAACATTTGGTGAAATAGACATTATTCTGAAATGATCATAAAATAAATTGTCAGCCAAGACTAGTTTTCATTGTGAAATTAAAAGAAAAATATGTTTGCTGAACTTGTAAAACGCTCCATTTTCATTATTATTGTAATAGTTTATATTAAACATTTTCTTTTAAAATTTACCTAGCACACATGTTCATTAGTACACGATGTGGTCCTTTGCTGTTTATGGCCCAGTCGAAATTTCCCCTATCCGAAAAGTATGCTTACCCCTGGTCTAGTCAGTGGATGTGCCAACTTCTCAGAGCATGGCATACGAACTTTTTTGACGTAGCCCTCTTTTCAAACAGACAGATGAAACAAAAAATGGAGAGTCTGAGCACCAGAAGAAATGCGACAAGGGACCTGCACAGGTACACAACTCTGCTAGTTGGGCATGTTTGGAAAGACAGGCATAGGTCTGGCCACCATGTTCTGAGCAGACATCGGCACGGCCACGCGGTTGCTGAGCAGGCCCGGGGGGACAGCGGGTGGGGAAAGAGGGGTTGCCCATGATGATAGGGCTCCCGAAGCCACAGCCTGTGATGTCAGGTGACTTTGCTGATGCTGCACCAAGGGAGGGAAGTGAGTTGGCGGTGACAGCATGCCGCAAACCGCTGATGGGTGGGGCTGTCCAATGTTTTTCCACTCCAGAGGCAACTGATTTCCAGGGGATGAGATCAGGGTCGGGGGACCGCTCTGGTTGTTCGATATGGAAGAGGTTGGTGGGACTGACGAGGACGAGGAGATGGATGACGCGGGAGACGCAGCTGTCCCTGCTCCACCACTCCCTGTATACTGCCCACTGGCCATGACACCCTGACCTCTGTGCTGCTGAGAGGTTTTCGTGTTTTCGTGCGAGGAACTCTGAGAGTTAGCACCAGAGAAATGGCCCCCTCCGCCACTTCCCCCTCCCCCACTGGAACTACTGACAACACCCCCTGACCCACTAGCATTGTTCTGATCTCCAGAACCTTGATGGCGCAGCATGTGGTTAGCCATCATGTACTCCAGCTTGGTGCGGTAGACACACTGTGGGTATGGGCACTCCAAGTCTTTCCCTCCCGCAGGTGTGGTCGCTACCCCCGGGCTGCTGCTCCCTCCACCACCACTGCCACCCCCACTTGTGTTGCTCTCACCCACACTGCCCACACTTATCTTCCTCTTCTTTCCGGACACTGTTTTGTTGCAGTGGCACTCCCCACCGCACTTTTCGCAGCCTTCTCCCTTCTGGTAGTGCTTCATCCTGTGGCTGCGCAGGTTGTGTCTGTCCGATGTGCTGTAGCCACACAGGTCGCACACATATGGCTTTAGCCCCAGATGCTTCACCATATGCTCCTTCAGATTCTTCTTCCAGGCAGTGGAGAAGCCACAGATTTTGCACACGTAACATTTGTCATTAGTGTGAATCCGCATATGCTTCTCAAGGTCACTGGAGGATTCAGTGCGGTAGTGGTCGCAAAACTCGCAAGCATACTTCTTCCTGGGACAGCCGCTACATTTGTGGACTAGGACCATGCCCTCACTTTGGAACTTGAGGCCACAGATGTGGCACTGGTGTGTTCTTTCCACCATTTTGCACACGTAAACCTAAGGATCAATAACAACACAAAAAGTTTTGAAAATGGTTTTACAATTTTTAAAAACAAGGGACGTCAACTAAGATTTCCAGAACATACTGTCAATAAAAAGAAAGATAAAAACATTTCAAACAGATAAAAACATTTCAAACAGATAGAAAGTTTCCCGGTCTGCAGTTTCTGTAGCTTATAGAGTAAATGAAAAAAGCCAAGAAAAGGTCTTTTCAAGAACATTGGAAGTATTGAGCAACTGCACTATCCTTAAAACTCCATATACAACCTGTCTAAAAACAAAAGAGGACCGACTTAAATGGCAATAACTTGGTCATCACTACATAAATTTCAACCAAACTTCAAACAAAATTCAACTAGAGAGATGTCAAATTTATAAATACAGTCAAACCTATGTAAGACGGAATCGCAAGGGAGCCAGAAAAAAATTCCGTCTTAGACATATTTTCCGTCTTAGACAGGGGAATTTAGTGGGGAGATGGAGGGGGTGGGGGGGAGGGTTCAAAGGCCCAGCCAGTCTGTCCTCAGAGAAATTCGCGCTCGCAACTTTTGCCATCAGCGCAACTTGTGCACAACTTTTACCATTTTCGTGAATTCGCTAATTTTAGCCAATTTCCCGCAAAATTTGGAAAAATAATAAAATTTAATTAAAAACACCGAAACTTTCCTCCACGACTAGAAATAACGATGTCAAGGGGGACAATTTGCTCCTTTGCACGACGGGGAGCCCGCCACCACCCAGTGACCAGAGCCGGGTCAGGTTGTCCGACTCGTCGCCGGAAAACAACGATTCTGTTTTGAAACAACGAGTCGGGCGTGATCGACTTGTGCCTTGATAGCCACTTTGCATAATGACATGTGTCAGTCCTACTTATCCAAATATAATCCTATTACCACCAGTGCTTGCATTTCATAGGACCACTGTTTGACCTATTAAAAGCAGAAGCGGCATCTTTCTCGATTACTGCATCATTCCAAGTGCGGGATATGTAACACACAGGCTTTCTAGAACCATCAGTCTGGACTTGAATTTAACAGCTCCTAATCCTTCTTTCGATGCGTCAGCTGCAATGGTGGTTTTCAGTTTCAGAGAGTGTAATGTGCTAGCACAGGGGCTGTTGTAAGCTGTTCTTGGATGGTTTTGAAAGCCTTTACCAGAGGCTGCTCCCATTCATTGTTCTTCTTGAGGGTTTGTCACTGATGCTTAACGCAGGCCGAACTTCATCATTTGATTGATCATTCCTAGAAATCTTTGTAATTCTGTGGCATTTTGAGGTTGTGGAAGATTCACAATGGCTTTGACCTTGTCTGGGTCTATTTGGATGCCTGAAGCGTCAATAATGTGTCCGAGGAATTTCAACGAAGACTGGGAAAAAAGCACTTTTCATTCAGTGCGAGGCCTTCGTCATGGAGACATTTCACCACATTTCGTACTCGCTTGTCATGAGTGGCTTTGTCTGGAGCGAGGATGAAGATATCATCAAAGTGGCATACAACGCCGTCTTGCTCGCTGAGAATTTCTGTCAAGGTGCGCTGAAAAATTTCAGAAGCCGACAAAATGCCGAAGGGCAGCCTGTTCATGCAGCATCTTCCAAAGGGTGTCAGAAATGTTGTGTACTTTATTCGAGATTCGTCTGATAACCGGATTTGCCAGAAACCAGATCTTGCGTCCAATTTTGTGAAGAGTTTGTTGCCTGCAAACTGTGCAAGGTCTTCATCTACAGACTTCAGCGGATAAACTTCTCGCTTGACGGCCTTGTTGAGAGCTGTTCAATTGACGCATATACGGACTGAACCAATTTGTTTTGGAACGACCCCCATTCCAGTGCACCAGTCGGTAGGCTCTGTTACCTCTGAAATAACGCCCTGATCCAGCATTTGATCTAGTTGCAACTTGACCTTAGGCATGAGGGGATGGGCTATTTTCCTTAGTGTGTAGATATGTGATGGTTCGACACCTTCACACAGCTTGATGGTGTAAGGTTCTTTCAGCTTGCCAAGACCCGAAAAGAGTTTGGGAAATTCTCGTCCCAAGTCAGGCTTCGATTCTTCGAGTTCTTGCACTCTTTTCACCAACCCCAACTTGATACATGTATTACGGCTCAGGAGAGAGTGCTGTTGTCCTTAAACAACGTATATTCTCTCTACTAAGCTCTTGTCTTTGTGTCTCAACGTTTGTCGGGCAAAACCTAGCACTTTCAGGTCTTTTCCTCCTGCAGCGCGAAGTATTTTATCTGGTCTTTTGAGTTCTCCTGGAGCTATATTGACATCTTTTTCACCCATGACTGTGATTGAAGCACCTGTGTCTAACTTGAAAGGATGTAGATGTCCGTCTACTTGAGTATCTTTGGATGCTGGGTTCGGATCCCATCCCTGCCACCATGTATGTTGTATTTACCTCCACACGGCGTGTCGTTCATGAAGTGTCCGTTAAGTTCTCATGCGCAATCCAACTCCACGACCGCTAGTGACGTTGTTCTTCCTTAGCTAGGAGTTGCCAGGTTGTCAGTAAGAAAGCCAACACATAGGCTAATGCTACACTCGTGAGATTTCACACCCACACCACCCCGGCCATCTGCATTGCCCAAGGCTCACATAGAAGGGGTAACTTCTACCCTCAAATTGGGTCAGCAAACGGAACCAAACTTGCGAGTTCTGTTGCAAATCAGGACTGAACGAGCAAAGCATTTTTCGCCTTAGACAGGTAAAACCCTCCGAAGGGAGGGGATTTTTCTTTCCTTTTCCGCGTTGGACAGGTTTCCGTTTTATACAGGTAATTAAAGAGGAATATTATGAAGGCGGAGCAGGGAGATTCCGTTAAGACAGGTTCCCGTTAAGGCAGGTTTGAAGGTATGAAGAAAATCAATCCCCAAGTTCAAGATATATCAAGTTTTTAATATTTCAACCCAAATTGGGTACAATGTAAAATTTTACTTTTAACACTCCACAGTGACACAACCAGCAGTACAAAATACCCTATCTGGTCACCCAGCCAGGAGGGTGACTGCAACGGACTTCTCGGGCCTGGCGCAGGACAGCACCAGGTGACCGGAACAGATCAATTTCATCGTCACATTATTGCGCCAAGTGACCACAAAGTGTTAAAGAGTTCAACTACAGGGGAGTGATTGGCCTGTTTTGGTTTTAGGACAAGGATGGTAAAACCACAACATTCATCTCAGATGGATATCGCACTACGTTGAGAGACTTGGAGAAGTTTCGGATGAAGAAAGTTTACAGAACAGGCATAGTTCCAGTAAGATGAGGCAACATCGCACACATCAAGACAGGCCCATTGAGGTTGCAAGAAAGGTTTGGTGAACACATTTTAAACCGAATAAACCGAAAGTTTACAAATCAACTGTCATCATATTCCCCCCAACTTGAACCCATTCAGTAACTACCTTGGGGGAGGGGGGGGGTCCAAGAAAAACAAACATCAAACAATCAAACAGTTGAAACTCAAATGTTGGACAGGGGGTCCAAAGAATCGACCCAGAAACATGTAACACTGGTGTTCAAAATTCCCACCGGTATATTGGAAATTGTATGGAGAGAAATGGTCAACACCTGGAGATTTTAATCCCACCACCTTCCCCGAGTTTATTTGGAAAGACCAATTGTGTATTAATTGTTCTTTAATGCACAAACTGACTATTTGAAATAGAACAATATGGCTAATTCTTAAGAAGTTAGAAAGTTTTGCGCTTGATGACAAATGTATCCCGGTTGAATTTCATTTCTGCAAAATTTTATTAAACTGAAATTGGTTCCAAGATGACTGAGCTATTGCCTTTTGAATGGGTCTTCTTTTTTTTTTAGACACCTGTTACATAGTGTTATATGACCTTTAACTTCTGAACCACCATCAAAATTAGTATGCTCAGTATGTGAAAGCTTCAGTAGTGGTTTTGCAAAGGTCCTTTTGAAACACACAGTGGACAAATTTTCACCTGGTGATAAATGAGGCCAGCTTCAGAAGTCTGTGTCCGCCCACAAGCTCGGCAGCGCAGTGGATGGTTGGTGTCAGAGTTGTGGACTTCTTTGTGATGAGCCAAGAGATCAGTGAACCTTGCGAAGGTTGCTTGGCATAGGGAGCACATTGAACTCTTCAGAATGTCTATAGGGAGGAAAAACAGTCAGTATAGGAAATTGGAATAAAACTATTGAACACCTACAGCAGCTATGTGAAGGTAAACATAATCCATTTAGCGTAACAACCAGAGAAGTAAAGACATTTCATCCACAAGCTGTTCAGTTGTTCTAAGCTCAGTAAGCAAAATTTTGTGGAGAGAGAAAAAACTTTAAATTTTGTTCACAACTGTACCTACATCGGGTACCTTTCTTTAATTTTTATCAAAATGTAGAATCTGAATTTCGACTAAATATTTCTCTAGCACATGCAGTTCATGCCACAAATAAAAAACTACATAACAAAAAAAAATTCAAAATTTTGGCCGCAAATAACAGTCGGTCAACGATTTCAGTTTCCAATTAATCAAAGCTGGAAACATTTTCATCACAAGTCCTAGGCTGTAACTGGTGCAATTACTATCTAACAAATGCCTCATCAAAGAAAACATGCAAAACATAAATATATGGAAGTTAAATAATAATAACAATAGATTGTACAGTCAAACTTGCCGTAGCAGTCACAGCCACCAACTGAACTAATGACCACTGTTCTGTAACACCTCAACTGCATACATATGTGTATGTGCGTGTTTCTGTGTGTGTGTGTGTATGTGCACACATGCACATACACACAACCTCGACTGCATACGCTATGTACACAGTCCAGGAGTTATAGAACAGTCGTCATTAGAACAGTTGGCAGCTGTGACTGTTAAGGCAAGTTTGACTGCACAATCTATAGTTATTATTATTATATGAAGCGAAGAACTTTGACTGCCACATTTAGGTATTGCATTTTTCTTTGATAAAGTAGCGTAAACACGGCCTCGTGGGCACTCGCGACCTTCCGTGGGCGTGGTATCGGTGAAATCAGGCAAATTCAGATCGCTGTTTCTTTTCTCTTTCGCAATACAACACCAAATACTGTACACCTTGTAAAAGTTCAGCTTTTCCTCATTCCAATGGTGTAAGTTGTTTATATGTCCCATTATTAGGAGTTGGAGAATCGCCTTGGAAAGCGAAGCCCTGTGCTGTTGGAACGCGTGGTCGGCCGTTTAAAAAATTGACACGCATGCATTCAAATGCTTCGCAGAAAGATTGATGATTAAATACTGTCTTTTCATTGGCGGAGAACTGTAGATCTTTGGACAGGCTTTCCCGTGGTATATTTTTGGCCTTTGGCGTTTAAATAAAAAGCCTTTAAAAAATACCATCAAAGTTTTCAAAGATCATTTTTTACACAAAATATGTAAAATACCGAATCAAAAAAGCCATCGAGGAAGATCAGTTCATTTTCTATTAGATTAAAGTAAACGGCTTGGAATTATTTTTCATCAATCCTTCCGCGAAACTCAGAAAGCATGCGACTCCCCACGAGGGGAGCACTCGGTACACTACAGTATAGAGCCGATTCGCTAGCTGTGAGGGCCGGTGGGGCGCCGGCCAGGACTGTGCTCGGTATTTTTGTCGAAATAACGACAGATCATCATGTTTGAGGTGATAAAACTGATTTGTACTGATCTTACTGTCTTGAAAAAAAATTAGGCTCCTCTATGTTATAAAGGTTGTACTCTGTTAATATGGAGAAGTTTAGTGCACTTGGTACTCTTTCATTATTTGTCAAACATGAGATTGCAGCCAGTGAGCGACTTTAACAAATTTGATCAAATTTCAAACAGCTACCATTTTCTTAAAAACTGATAAAAGAATTGACAAATGTCTTTCCTTATTCAAGGGAGATAATTTTACTCACACTGACTCTTGCAAAATCCAAATCAAAGTTTGCTCAGTATGGCGTGTGGCCTGTTCCAGCTTGAACTACTGATACAAAACATCTGTTCATTGACTGAATTGAAGTCCTTATGGTTGTCTGAAGAATCCCCTGCCATTCCTTGTGAAGTGCAGCCTTCAGTTCCTTACCAGTTCGTACGGAGTGCGCCTGTTTCTAATCCTCCAGTCAAGGCCATCTCACAGATATTCCGTTGGGTTATGGTTTGTGGACCTTGCAGGCCAGTCCAGAACAATGATTTGATTTGTTTGGAAGAAGTTTTCATAGATCGTAGCCATTTGTGGTCGGGTGTTGTCTTGTTAGCAGATTCCATCATCTGTGCCATGTAGCGTAGTCACCGTGACGAAGAATTTCGTCACAATAAGTCATTATTTGAGGTTGGTTTGAAAAGTCACTAAATGTATAAGACAAAAAGCCAAGATTCCACCCCCTACCATCACATTTCAGCCACCTTCGGACCTCTTGTGGGACGTTGGATCTGTGAAATTTCTCTTCTCTTCTTTTAAACACTTTTTCTCTTCCATCAATGAGACGAATTAAAAACCTGAACCATTGCTGAAAAGAACACTTTACCAACGTCTTTTGTTTCATCAACAATGTTGTTGTGCCAAAATTTGGCGATCGATTTCTTCTATGAAACAGGGTTAGAATGGCTCCATATAAATGGCGATAATCATGGAATCCACGATCTTATAAATGTCTAATAATGATGTTTCAAGACAGTCTGAAGTGCCTGGCAGTCTGTGCACCAAGTTGGAATGGGTTTTCAACATGGGTGTTGACAATAACTCCAATTCTGATGTCGAGTTGTCGCCCTTGGTTGCCTACGTCTCGGCTTTTCTTTGACAGTTCTAGTGGTGTTAAAACATTAATTCAAGCGTTAGATGGTTCCTCTGCAAACATTTAAGTGTCTTGCAACAACAGAAAGCGCAATTTAAAAAATTATCATACACACAGCTCCTTTATTTTCTGAATTTATCTTTTTTTTTAATGTTGAAAACAGGAGAAAAAGGTACCCAAACGTTAAAAAGTATGGACTTTTATAGTGTGTAAGGTGTGTTTACGTGATTCAAAGCAAATTTTGTGTGTAGGAAGAGTTGATTTCAACACAGACCGAGAGAAATCAATACCAACACTTTGTCCATGTACTACTTCCGGTTTAGGATTTCTTTTGGTTTGCTCTTGCACAAGAAGTCTCAGAAGTCCCACAAGTCATACTTTTAAATTTTTCTGCAATTCTTACGCTATAACGAAAATTATCGTAACATAATGGGTGTGACAGAACCTTTGCAACTCGGTATAGTAGTAGTAGTAGTAGTAGTAGTAGTAGTAGAAGTAGCAGTAGCAGTAGTAGTAGTAGTAACAGTAGTAGTAGTAGTAGTAGCAGTAGCAGCAGTAGTATCAGCCGCCGCAGCAGCAGCAGCAGTAGTAGCAGTAGTAGTAGTAGTAGTAGTAGTAGTAGTAGTAGTAGTAGAAGATCTACAGCCTTAAAGACTTTCTTTACAATAAAACGAGACCAGAAAGGATGGTGCAACACTGCTGAGTTTAACTTATCAGTGTACTAACAGAGCCTCGAAAGGAACCCCTTTCATTTCACTGGTAAGAATAAGATTGATAAGAATTTTGACAGATTAGATCCAGATCTATATTTTTAAGAAAGTAATTGAAAAGATTAAGAGCCTGGTCTGATCAAAGCCTACCTTTCAGTTAACTGCAATTTTGCCTCGTCTTACTTAAACATCACAAAATCCAAGCTAGATCTACTAATCTGAGGCACAAATTTCACTCACTAGACAATGACTCAATGACTTAACATATATATATTAAACATAGTAATATAACAGTATCATCAATCATAATTATTTTTATGGGATGATGATGCTATCAGCACGGTTCTGGGCCATTATAGTAGGTACCGCAGGCGAGCCGTTTTCAAGGCAGACAGCTACAGCTGGAGCCAGATTTGGACTTCATCCAACTATTAGCTGGTTTTAATTTTGGTAAACACTAATAAAAATTATACCACTGTTTTCTGTGTCTTTCCTTCTCCATGGTGAACGAGAAACTGATACTTATGATTGCATATTTAGTTTTTAATTGACTAAAGTTTAACACGGGAAAACTCGGCAGTCTCGCAATTTTGCGCGCTTAGATTTGGGGGGTACTTGTTTTAAATTTCGATTTCTCAGTCGTGAATCATCGAATTTTCTTGCGGTTTGAAACATAAAAATCTGGGATTTCAGGAGAATTTCCGGGGAATGTGTTTATGTTTTTATTCCGAGCAGAAAGCTTGAGTGGTACGATGTAAAGACGAAGAAAGCATTTTAAAATATGAAATTCGACACAAGTCGGGCTATCTGTGCCAGGATCATATTCATAGACATCTCAACCATCAAGTTTATGTGTTTAGAAAAGCAAACTACGTTCCACGAAGCAGAAATATTACTTTTTCTGAAGTGGGGTAACAACCACTTTCGGGAGATCGTCATTCTGCCATTGCGGCTGTTCCATCGCCCATTTCCACCCCCTCTGACTCGACCCAACCAGCAGACGATTATAATGATGGTTCAGTAAAAGAAACATTCGATAGATGTTTATGGCGTCAATTTATGTATTATAATAATTTTCTTTTAGGATACTTATGAATATCGTGTTTTGAAAAATAAGATTAATCGGCCACCACTTGCCGTGTGGTTGGATTGTTATTGTTTGGTGGGAATCACGCCGACCTACATTTTCCCCACCTCATAGTAATTTAATTGCGATCTATACAAATGTATCGCTTCGTGGTGGTATTTTTGCCTTATTTATTCTAAATGCATCGAAATCTAAGCATCTCTGGTAAACAAAGTGAAAGAATAAAGCCGTGAAGAGTTGAACTGGGAGTTCTATTTATAGTAACATGTCATCACACACTACTAAACACTCGGAAGGGGGTTACCGGGTGTTAGTGTTACCGATGGAAATGTTCGTAGATCTATTGTTTGGCATTTAATTCGGTAACAAAAAAGGCTAGATCTACGTTCTTGATTGGTGGATATTCAATTATTGAATCAACCAGCCTTTTTATGTATTCTTAGACTTAGTTAGATGTCACCTGATAGGCTAATTGGAGAAATGCCCCCCCCCCCCCCCCCCCCCCACTCTTTCTTCCATCCACTTACTGACTGGACACACGATGATACATTGTATTTCCCCAGCCACTGGTTTCTTTCTCAGCTAAAATGATAAATAAATCTAGAACTAGATCTATATTTTACAAGATGAACCACGGTAGAACAGTATGTTGATTTAATTCCAACTTTTAAACCCCCTGAGCAGAAATCTTTATTTTCTGAACCAATATTGATTACTTTTTTCACATTATTGTCCATATCTGAAATGTTTGGAAGGCTTTTTTCTTTCTATAAACTAACTCACTGTACAGAGCCTGAAAAGAGCTTTAATTTGATATATAATGCAACCTTGTAGCACAATTTGTTGATTTTATATGAATTTTTTTCCAGTCGGCAGACGTTATAATTTGCACTCAATAATGGCAGGTTTTTGGGCATTAGGGTCCTATTATGGAGTGTTATGAGAGGTTTTAGTAAACATGCCTAGCCCATTGCTTTAGCTTGAATTCCTTCACAGATCTCGCCCACTGAAACATGGCGGACGCCGCTGTCAAATGTGGCCATCGTGCAGCAAGGCGAGAGAGGGGCGTACTGTATCTAGTGCCTATAGTGTACATCTATGGTATATACCTTCTCCTTCTGTGATCTGAGCAATCTGTGCTGGGGACGCAGACAGTTTGGCTCTCTTAGGAGTTTTTTTCCGTTTCCTCGGGGGCTGACCCAAATCTCCAAGACCTGGCATTGGCACCATGGAGGGTGGGCCCATGGAGCCTAAGGAATATATAATTGTAAATAATAATAATGAGCTGCCTGCCTGGCTTTAGCACAACAATTTGAGGCTTAAAATTGGGGATAAGTCATGAATGATTGACAAGTCTTACATCTACTCAATTGTCAATAATAACATCAAGAGTCAAGATTGTGAAAAAGCGAACTGTTGTATTTTACTGGATAATAACAACTCTGCTGCATCAAAAACAAGACAATGATGTATGGGTTCCTTTAAATATCAGCCACAGCCTCTCACTAGCTGTTCATGTCAGTAAAGCAACAGTTTCTACGGAACGTGTATTCTTATTCTTAGTGAGGAAAAAACCCAGAACACTTCACAACTTTTACATACATGTATGTTTTACATTTAACATTTTTACATTGGCTACCGGTTAAAGCAAGAACTGATCACAAAAATGCTCTTTTAAACAACGAGTGCATGTAAATCAAAGCACCACAATATCTTAATGACCTAAAATAGTCATATATACCATCAAGACTTTAAGATCTGCATACGAGAAACTGATGAAAATGCCCTCAGTAAAGTTCTGAAAAGCTGGGTGGAAAAGTTTTTTCTTCCTATGCCCCAAAAATTTGGAATTCCCTCCCAAAAGACAAGCCTATCACAGCAGAAGAGTTTAGGAAAAATCTAAAGACACATTTGTTCAACACTATAAAGTTTTGAATTTTGCCCGCGGGGGGGGGGGAAGAACCCTACTCTTATCGATTTTGAACCACCAAGGGATCTTTAAGGTGCGCAACTTGCACACAGGACCTCTGAGACTTTTCGCCCTTATCCGAGAAGGTTAAGTGTAGATAAGGGATGTGGCTGAAAGACAGCAGTAAGAAAGAGACAAGGAGTAGCCGTAGAAAAGCTGCAGAAAGAGTCAGGAGCCCAGAGGAGGGGGCAAAGGAGGTGATGGGGTGAGGGCGGAAAGAGGAGACGAAAGTTGATGACAGAACATTGATAGAGAGCAGGAAAGGACGTGAAAGGAAAACATTTTAAATAAGAAAATTTTCTGTCGCTATCTGGATTAAAACCAAAACCTATTGAATGAGAGGTGAACACCTTGACCTCTAGACCACAAAAGCCCCCTGCCCGTCTGTCTGTCTGTCTGTCTGTACATGCGTGTAGGTGTGTGTGTGTGTGTGTGTGTGTGCTTGTGTGTGTGTGCATATGTGTGTTTGTGTGCATCTATTTTTTCCTTCCTGTGATAGTTTTGTCCCCAATTTATGTAAATTATTGACGTCCTGCACCAAATTATGTATTTGCCGAGTCATAGTGTGTGGATGTATGGGCCAAAGGCCTTTCACATCAATAAAAATCTCTCTCTCTCTCTCTCTCTCTCTCTCTCTCTCTCACTCTCCCTCTGTATGTGTGCGTGCCTGCCTGCGGGCATGTGAGCGTGTGTGTGCGTACACATGTGTATGTGTGTAAGCACAAAGAGTAAGGTGTAATGAAATGAAGGAGAGACAAGGAGCTAGATCTTTGATAAGGAAGAAGGAGCAAACCACACCAGAGCGCCCACCAACCACAAACTTCTACAGATCATCAGCAGAAGTTACAACAAAAAAACCTTATTTAGATTCTATCTGCATTTGAAACAACAGTATACACGTCTTCAATTTCCTCTTCCCCTCGTAACAAGAAGCACAAGTGTAGTAACTCACAAATAAGAAGAAAGATCCACCCACTTCCCTTTCTCTATTTACCCAGAGTGAAATAATACTCCTCCATTAAGCAAAACTTATCCCCCTCCCTGAAACAATAAGTAATTAACAAATATTACGATACTTTTAGTTTAGTTTTAGTAGAGGGTCTTACGGCGCTCGCAACTGCATAAGGTCATATGACCGCAAAGGGGTGAGTGTCAACAGAGAAGTCTTTACAGGGAATCAGACTTATTCTGCTCACCTCTCTAGCTTCAACAACACAAAGTCTGCTTCGACTATCAACGCACCCCGGAAATAGCAGGTCACAAGAATGTGATAAACATACAAAAAAAGTAGAGGAAAATGACAATAGGATTAGGAAAGAAAAAGCAGCAGTTCCCTGTTGTAGATCAGGCACAGTTATGAGCTTGACATGATGAATCAGCCGATTTACAATTCTACTGTGCATGAACGAGAAATATCCCCCCTTTGGGAATGGCCTAAAGACACTACAGTACAGTCAGTGGCACTGCCACGGGGGGGTGGGGGGTGATACGATACTTTAACAAATCGACTTGAAGAGACATATATATTGTGCTCAAAGATGTTTAAGGAAATAGAATTTAACAACCTTAGAAAAGGAACAAAAGCCAGAAATAACAAAACTTTCCCTAAATACCCACAGCCATACGCATTTCATCAAGCTCAAAATTACTTCAAAAACTATTATATAAGAACACTATTATTATGGGTACGTGTGGTACAAACAAGAGGTTGGAGTATCATGCTCATTATCAAAAGGATATAGGATTCCAATTCCTACCAAGCCTTCACATTGACAGAAACAAACAAAAATGTGACTGCCACTTTGTAGGTCGTCCACAAAACTGAGAAGTTAATTTATTAAAAGGAAGAAACCAGAAAAACTAGTTATATTGAAGGGACTCCATTTAAAAACATTTACTTTGAAAAATAAGAACTTTCTAGTCCCCAATCTAAATTTTTTATGACACTCCAAAATACAAGCTAGGCAAATCATGTGCAAGGCTTCCAACGTAGAGACAAAGCCGCATTTTGAAAAACTCTATAAAATTAACTAGAAAAAACACTTTAGAATAGGCCTACCAATAACAAGTTGGTTATTTTTTTTTCAAATACAAATCAGGGACACCCAACATTATAACATGAAATTACTTGACAACAAACAAAATAACATCAAGCAGGACTGTTTTTTGTGTAGTGTTTACAGTGCTTCCACCAGCTGAAGCTGAAAAGTAAGGAAAATTCTGCCGGGGTCTGAAATTTAGTGCTTTTAGAGGGTTAAAAATGGCATTTGGGAGCCTGTTTTTATAATTTATTTCATCACGGCCCTTATCGCATTCCCGCGCCGTAGAATCTTCGCATTGATAATTTCTCTAGATCTAGACAATAAATCTGCAAATAAGTTTCTATCTGACAGTAATTTTCTGCCTAAAATCACAAGTCAATTTACTTGATCAATGCGAATATTTTCCACCCGCGGCAACAGTCCTAAGATAGACAGATGGAATGAGTGAAAGATAGAAAGGATGAAATTGGCACATAAAGTTCGCCTCATTTTGATCAGTCTGCAGGTTAAAATGTACTGCCGACCAACCCGCAATGAACGCATGGGGCATAGCAGAATATAATGGCCCATCCTAGGAAATGCACAATCTGGCAGGTCTCTATAACATTAACTTATTGTCAAGAGAATTACCGTAAATATCCGTAGCTTATACAAAACGATACAAAGGCGACTACGAATCTTTTACTACGGAATTTCAGTAGATATCTAGTCCTACGCTGTCGCAGTTTTTTTACGGAGGGAGTTGATAATGAGGGAGGAACAAGTACGGAACTGGCAGAAAGTACAGATTTCCTTAAAAATATGGAAGAGCGGAAGCACTGCGTTGACGATATAGTTATGATCACAGTGAAATTGCCGAATCCAAAACAGTCACTGGAAATTCAGGACAGTTGGCAAGCCTGAAGTAAATCATAATTTATACAAAACAATTCCTTCCAGCAGACCCAAATCCGGTTTTCTGGGACCCTACTGGGATCAGGGTCCACAAAGAAGTAATATCAAACAAAGGCACGTGCAGTGCATACCTGAAAATGAACTGTAATGCTGGTAAATCCCGCTCGGCTGACTGCTGTTGAAGCTGCTGGAATTTGCCTGCTCTCTAAGCCTTTGTAGGAGCTGAACCTGGGGACAGTCATGACCGTAAAAGTAATTCAACTGATATTACTGCCACTTTGTATGTCGTCTACAAAACTGCGAAGTTTATTTATTATTATTGTTTAAGAAGAAACAGTAAATGCAGGTAGAAAAGATGACACAAAAGAAAGACTCAAAAGAATAACAATTACGATCATTTAAGAGGCAGAATATCGGGGCCAACTAAGGTAGGGTGGAGTACAACATCCCTGTGAAAAGATTGAGACACTTAACAAAATAAACTTCCCCAAGTGAGAACTGACCTCAAGTCTTCAGTATACAACAGCTAAGAGCCCAAACAGTACACCATGGGCGCTGGTAAAGAAACAGTGATTACCCTGCTCATGGCTGTTTGGAAGACTTTAGTAGTAGGGTAGACATATTTGTGCTTCAAGCGTATGAATTTCATCTTCGTTCATGGACAGATCGTTACAATTTTAGGTGAAATCCATCAGCCCGTGATTCCTTTTTAACAAATTTACTGAAAACACCTTGGCGTGAGAGACATACCTCATCCCAAGAAGAGCTTCAGTGCATTTGTAGGTGGAAGAACATGACTTTAGTACAAAAAGGGCTCAAAAGACAGGCTGGGATATGTGAGCCACAGCAAAAATGTGATTTTTTTATTTTTTATGAACTTAGTAGTAGAAAAGGCGTGGCGGCCAAAGCCTACTCTTATCGAATTTGAACCACCAAGGAATTTTTAACAAGCGGAACTTGCACACAGGACCTTCGAGATTTTTCCCCCTTATCCGAGAAGGCTATGTTTTAGATCTTACCTAAGATACCAGAGGTGTGACTGAAAGACAACAGTAAGAAGGAGCCAAGGAATAGAAGTAGAAAGAGTCAGGAGTCCAAAGGACGAGGCAAAGGTGGGGAGGGGGGGGGGGGGGGGGGGGGGGCAGAAAGTGGAGGCAAAAGCAGACAACAGCATAGTTAGAGAAAATTTTAGAGAAAAATATTTTCCGTCACTGTCAGGATTTAAACCCAGGACCTACTGAATGAGAGGCAAACACCGTAACCTCTAGACCACAAGAGCCACCAGGCAGAGAGAAACAAAAAACTATTTTGTTAATTATACAAATACACTAAAAAGGAACATTCCAATACAATTTGCACACCCTTCAAGGCTAATTTATTATTGTCCAGTACACAGAACTGACAATGGTGATGATAATAATAATAATAATAATAATAATAATAATAATAATAATAATAATAATATAGTGATAATGATAATAGTATTTTTATTTTTTTATTTTATTAGTAACAACAATAATAATCGCCATCATAAACATAATCATCACCAAGTCACAACATGACAAAATAGCAAACTACAACTTACCTTTTCTTCCACACTGCAGTCACCTCCAATCTGTGTCACTCCAAGGCATGTAACTTCATCGCTCTCACTCATAGATGAGTTCTTGCTGCCTTCACTTCCATCTCCCATGTTGCTGCTCGTGTTGGCACTGTTGGCATTGTAAGTCATACCAACAGGAATAAAGTCTTCATTTTCTGTTTTCACACCACTGTGAACCCGTAAATAAGACAATTCACAGCACTTCATAATGTTGTCAAGCCTTAGCTAACTGTTGCCTCGTTCTTTCCCAATCATAAGTAAACAAAATGGGTGCACTAAAACTGCAAGTTGAGTGTGCATGCAGGCCCAAGCATAGCAAATAAATAAGTGTGTTTATGTGGGCGAGTCTTTGCTAGTATGCCATCCTGTGCATTAATCCATTCAGTGCTGAGCCCTAGTTATGAACTCCCCTCCCATACAAGTCAGTTTTAATACAAGTGATTGGGTCCACTCAGGAATATAACTATACAACAAAAGCTATTTAACCAGTCCCTAAAAAATGCATTCTTTTTAACTAATTGCTATGAACTGTCTAACAATGTAATCCAACACAGTGACAACCTTGATCACGTCAACTTGAACGCCAACAACAGCTGCGACAAAGGATGAAAATGTGTAGTCCTGGTTGTTTGCCTCACTGCCGCAATCTCCACCATCTTCACTTTAGGAGCATATGATATCCTCCCAAAGTCTGAATCAAGTATGATATCCGCCACTTCACCCTCTTATCATTTCTTGGGAGTTGCATACTTAAACAATCTCGTAGTGACATAAGACAACAAAAAGTCATACATAATTCATAAAACCATTCACATGCCGCTTGCTGTTCAAAGACTCTATCTAGGTCTAAAGACAAAGAGGTACAATGAAAGAATACTTGTCAATTATACGTAGGACGAGGGCCTTTCTTGTGAGAATTCTTATTGATCGCGCTGAATGATTAAAGCACAAACCAAAATTCCTATTTATTATTCTTTGAAAATGATAAGTTTCTCAAAATAATTATTTCTACAATGTCAGATCTTCACTATATTTGGCTTTCTTTCGTCCAATGTGTTAACAAGTCACTTTTTATTGCGCCTGATATATCGATGATGTCAGAAGCAAAGTGGCCCCATTCTAAATATTACGTTTTTCAGCTTTTAATTCAGGGGATGGGGGGGTAAATGTCGCTTAAACCAAGACAGAAAAGAAAAGCATCAAAATACCTCTCAATCTCTATTAAACAATTCAAGTGAAGACATAGTATCAGATATTTAGGAGGGGGGGGGGGGGGGGTCTCCTCTTTAGACAACATCAGGAATTGGCCACTTTGAGACTAATGTAACAGGCATGCAAAGATGCAGCTGGTCACCAAAAAAAAATATAATAAATATATTTTTAGTCCTCTGAACTCACGCCTGCTGTTGTGATTGAAAGTGCTGCAGCATCTGCTGCTGAGTCATTTGAGATGCATTCAGAGCTCCTCCGTTCTGTGCCATGCCTGGTTTTATAGGGTGGACAAGTTTCACACAACTGAAAGAAACAGCAACCTGTGAGCATACAAGTGGAGGAAATATATATATAAAATAGCATGCAAAAATACTACTTGAATGACTATAGTTTGATGTGCACTTACACGCCAAGAGCGCAAAAGCATACCTCAAATGACGTACTACTGCCTGCTTGACAGCTTCACACAAAATTAGATCAACTGCTGAGCTCGGAGCACACAAGTGCTCTATGTATAATGGAATAGGTAAAAGTGTTGAGATGAATAGCCTTAAACCAATCTAGGGGCATGATGTCATCATATTCAAGGTCAAAATCTGTATGAGGAATTTATAGCATCAGAATATCAGAATAACATAGCCGAGCCAAAGTTTTATTTTCTACTCTGATCGTACAAAATCACGCTTTTCTCTGTCTCCCTCTCTCTCTCTATCACTCACTCTTCCCGTGTTCATGGTTTTAGAAACAATTTTCCATGTGTATTATATGTATATTATAATTATGAACCTTTGCCAGAATCTGAGCATTTTATTGTGTGAGACGCAGTATTGTTTTGTCCTCCATGTAGAAAACATATTTATATATCTAAATCTATTTGGTTGATAAAAATATAAATATAATCTATATAAATATATATAAATATATAAAATAAAAATAAAAATATTTTGCTTGTGTTGATTATTTCATGTATGATTTATATCTTTGAAATGACGAAATGTAGCCATTTTGCTGCTATTTTTGCACATTTCAGTATGTCGCCTGAAAACAGCAATGCAATTACTTCCAAACACGCATTACCATATATGGTGTCTTTAATTAAAACTTTACTAGTACTGAGTGGAAGTTTGTTTTTTTTTTGTAAGTCTTTTACAGCGCTCGCAACTAAATAAAGTCATATGAGCGTGCGGGGCGCATTAAACATTTTTCAGTTTGGTAAAAATTTTGAATTTTGCCCGGGTGGCGCAAAAAGCCTACTCTTTATCGATTTTAGGACCACCAAAGGATCTTTAACAAGTACAACTTGCACATGAGACCTCCAAGATTTTTCGCCCTTATCCGAGAAGGCTAGTGCTAGACCTTACCTTACCATGAGATCAAGGGTGTGGCTAAAACACAGCAGTAAGAACAGCAAAGGAGTAGCAACAGAAAGGCAGCAGTAAGAGTCAGGAGCCCAGAGGAAGGGGCAGTGAGTGGAAACGAAAACAGACGACAGAACAAGGCTAGAGAGCAGGAAAGGAGAAAGGAGAAAATTTTAGAAGAAAACTTTCTGTCACTGTCAGGTTTTGAACGCAGGACCTACTGAATGAGAGGTGAAAACCTTATCGTCTAGACCATGAGAGTCCCGTTGAGTGTAAAACCCATCGTATTTCGGGCATACACTTCATCAGGCTTCACAATGTTCCTCAACTGCAATCTTCAAATGTGTCAGAGGCTCATTACTGTTGTCATCATACAGAATTTTTATGAAGTACACTTTAATTTAATTGACTATCTGACGCTCATAACATGATGATGTCAAAGTTTCATTCACGGACATAAAGCATGTTTCTGGAAATGACCCCATCGAACAAATATTCTTCAGGAGGAAACCTTTTGTGCGATTTCAGCTGTAGTAATTGACTTTTGTTGCTCAAAGCTTGTCTAGACTTCATAAGATTTCTCAATGTCATGCTCATACTGTGCCATAACAACATAGGAGGAACTGCTGCTTTTCCTTTCCTCATCCTTACTGTCTTCATTTGGTCCTCTACTTCTTTTGTATGTTTGTCACTCTCTTGTGATCTGCTATTTTGCGGGGTGCCTTGAAAGTCGAAGCAGACTTTGTGCTGTTGAGGCTAGAGAGGTGAGCAGAGTAAGCCTGATTCCCCATGTGATTTAGACTTCTCTGTTGATATCCACCCCTTGGCACTCATATGAACCTTATAATGCAGTTGCGAGTGCTGTAAAACCTTACTAAAACTAAAACAATCAAAACCATTTACTAAAACAAAAACAAATCGAATCAGTGGTGCTTCAAAAGAAAAGTTGAAAAAGATAACTATTTGGGTCAGGCTCAAAACTGTTATATAAAACATCACACAATTGGATGGGAATTATTTTTTCGTTTTTAAAGACTTGATACTGGCATAAACAGTAGTAGAGATACTAACTTTAAACAGATGGTATAGTTCAAATATCATCATCATTAGTACAGATTTCCGGTCATCATATTTATATATGCACATATCCGAATTTCAAACTGACCATCAAACATCCACATTTTAAAGAAAAAATATTCATTTTGCTGCTGTAATTGTACATAATTATGAAATGAAGTAGTTTTTAATTTTTGACCACTGTGACACTTTTAGGAGTGTCAGGTTCTGGCGACGGCTCAAATATAGGATGAAATTAATACAAATAAAAGTTCATCCATAAATGACCTTGAAGTGTTTTACAATGTTTCACAACAAATCCAAAATTGAACTAGAATATTTACATGGACAACTATTGGTAACCCTGTTCTGCTGGCTCTCTCTCTGTATTCCTCTTCCTCCCCTACACATACCCCCCTCCCCCCTCCACAAACACACACACACACACACACACACTCATACACACACGCTCTGTCTCTCCCTCACTCACTCTCTCCTCTCAGTTAAAAAGCACAAACTCATTACATCGATTAACACTAAGAAAGAGCAATCGAGTACCTTCTGGCAAAGAAAAAAGACGGTATAAATAACTGAAAGGACTTCTGCGCCTAACCGGCTATAAGACGCCTCATTTCAAGGCTGTGCGCCGAAGTGTCATAGACAAAGCAGTTAAATGCAGAACAAACCATTTGTAATTTGCAGCACACTTCTTGTCATTCTATAATCGGCTACATGCAAAGTAAAACTAACATACATCTGTATCAGGGAATTAAGGATCATGAAATACACGTCAAACTACAGATGGAATGAAATATGAAATATGCTAGTACACTGCATGACTTTCATTGTTGTACCCACAATGCGTTTTCTTTTCTATTAAAAAATATGTATATCATCAGTGTTATTCATAAACCAGCTACACACAAAATTTCAATTTTTGTTTTATTTGCTTAATGAAAAGTTTAAAAAACCCATAATACCAGTCCCCAATAAATATGAGGTTTGAAACAAATCCAGAAATATGCGAGGCATCATGGTAAAATCAGGCGCTCATCAAAATTTAAAAAATCAAAGAAATCTGCATTTTTATGGACTTTGGGCAATTTTTTTTTTAAATATTTTTTTTGGCTCAACATCTTAATTAATGTCCATTAAAAAATACATTCATATGGATTTTACTGAAAAACATTGATCAAAGGCACAAAAGATGAAAATTTGCATTTTCCAAGGACTCCCAAGCTTTGGTAGTCACCAAATTTTGTAAGCCATTTTCTTGCTAATAAGTAAAATTAACAAGAAAATGGCTTACAAAATTTGGTGAAACCAAACAAACACCATCTCCTTCAATTGCAAATATCTCCACCCTCATTCAAGATAGATATGTAATTTTTTTCAATGAAAGCAAGACAAATGAACAAGCTTTATGATGATACCAATAACCCCATGTGCCCAAAAATTGACGAGCGCCTGATTTCACCACGTCGTGACACATATGTTTTAATTGAGAAGTTCCTAAAGAGTAAAAAGGGTCATGACGAAATCAGCCCTGTACATAAGTGCTTCGGTAACAGCAAGCCGTCTTGACACGTGTCGAAACTCGTGAAATCCACAGCTTGTACTGTAGGCTTCCTGGGAAGCCAAGAATATTTCTGAGTGTTCTAAGGTCTACTAATTGTGAAAGTACATAGAGAGCATGCTATAGAGCTTGGATATAATGTGCTTTATAAATACACTTATTTTTATAGAAAGGGTGGTGCTAGGAAACAACCTCCGCTAGCATCATCTATGATTTACAACTGGTAAAGAAAAGCCTGAAATCAATTCACCGAATGGAAGTAAAACGCTTCCGAAATCTTTGTCAAGTTTGTTACACAGTTCTGCCATGTTAATGATAATTTTTTTTTTCAGTCAATGCTGGTGCTAGTTCTTTTCAAATTCGACTTTCTTGATTTTCTGGCCAAAGTTTGAGGATACATGATGGATCCCTCATCTGGAGGAAAATGCCTGGTGAAGCCGAGTCTAGCAAAGACATGGAACATTGTCAAAAAGACATTGAAGAAAGCTGTGGACAATGCCGACTGCATTCCAGCAGAATACCCACGATTCACCTGGCAAGGAGCCAGGGCCATCATCCTCAATTGCACTTCACCCCAGTGTCTTGCACATTTCACTTTCAGAAATGATCAATGATCGTTTTAAAAATGACAATGATTTTTTAAAATGTCCATTTATACTGTTGCCAGAAGATTCCTACAGCTATATAAAGCAATAACGGACAAGTGTTGGGCATACGATTGAAAGGAGCCGACAGACATATTTGGTGTCCTGTGTGCATAAGGAATGAATTTTTGTGACATTGCTAGATTTTGTTTGAATTTTTGAAAATGCATAGAGGTCATGATCAACAGTTCTAGTAAAAAAATTGATGACCTGACACACTGGGATATTTTGCATAGTACAGCTAAATTCCCACACTGTCACAGCATAAT
This sequence comes from Aplysia californica, assembly GCF_000002075.1. Lineage (NCBI taxonomy): Eukaryota > Metazoa > Mollusca > Gastropoda > Aplysiida > Aplysiidae > Aplysia > Aplysia californica. Next base: position 208,700 of record NW_004797667.1, read on the forward strand.
TATACGGTATAGGCCCCAACCTCTTGAATAACCTATAGTGTTGCCAGGGGCAGAAAAACCTATACCATTTCACATTTTCAACTACTGAAACCACTTCCATGTCTCCAAGCACTGGTCACATAATGTCAAATATTAGGGCAAGACAGCTGCTAGAGTGTCAATTTTAAAGTTCCCATTATGAAAAGACAACAAACATTCAAACCCATGCTTCCGGTAACCAGGCTTACAAAAAACTATTAATATTAATAATAATAGATAGCATTTGTATAGCGCAAGTCCCCATTCAACAGCAAGCTCTATTAGGCTCAATTTACTAACAAAGGTCAAACCAAAGCAATGAACTTGTCATCTTAAAGCTTTTTACAGGAATAGACCAGGTTAAGATCGAACCCAATTCTAACTATTCGGTCAGCTCAGAGATTTAAAAAAAATATCAAGTTTAAATACCATAGCTTGCCATCAGCCACGTAGAACTATGCTCATAGCGAATAATGGCACGCAGCTGCGCCTAACCGGCTATAAGACGCCTCATGTCAAGGCTGTGCGCGGTAGTGTCATAAGCAAAGCAGTTAAATGTAGAACAAACCAACTGTACTTTGCTGCACATTTCTTGTCATTCTATAACCGGCTACATGCATGTAAAACTAACATTTAGTGTATTTATGATAAATCAAGTAATAATTGGTTACAACACTTAGAACGTAATCTTTCTTGCATCAGTATGTGACAATATGCTTCCTGTTTTAACACCAATCTTTTTTTTTTTTTTTTTTGGCCTCTCCTATAAAACTTGCCTTTCTGCATGTAGCGGTTTGTGAATAAAACATCCCTATCCAACCTCTATGGTATTGCCGGTCATCCTAAGCTCCACTGAATTATAAGATGAAAGTATACCGACACATCTAAAATGGATTTAGACTGCACCAAACTATTATGAAAATCCCATCTCTGATCAACTGCTCAGTGCAAGCTATTACTAGTGATATCTAGGGATAAACCTCAACATCCAAGACATGTAGCATCACAATTTTAAAATGTCAAATACACAAAAATTTAGATTTTTTTTAAAACAGCATGCTAGCATACAGTACAGCCAGCAACAACCCTATTCTCTTTCATTATAATTCATTATATTTGTACATGTCTGCTCAGTTTATCAAGCCAGGGCTAAGAGGGAAAAAAATGAGATTGCAGTGTCCAAATTAACCAAAAAATAGAAACACATGAAATAAAAGTTATTGGTCATTACCAGTTATAAAGACTAAAAAAATGTTCCATCAATTCATTAGCATCCAACTTGGTTTCCTCCATAATCACATTGAATTTGTCCATCACATCTTTCCGCACACAGATGGCCCCACATTCTGCATCGGACATTTCTGTTAAAAAAAAAAGTGTAAAAATATTTTTACACCATATTTGGCACATAGTTCTGGCACAGAAAAAAAGAAAAAAAAGTGAGGAAATGAAAGCAGATGATACAGTTCACTACTTGTTTTTTCCCTTCTTTATCTTTTGTTCAAGGGGAGCTATCCAATTCTGCTTGGTGATTCATTCATTATTGCATCATCATTCATTATCAGCAGGCTACTCAAATTTTTCTCTATAAATTTTACTGAAATTTTCCACCAATAGTACTAAAATTACACAAACTATAACTTACGTTCTACAGCACACAAGCTAGCCTTGAGCGGCATACCATTCTTAGCTTCTTGCACTGAAAGCATCTTCAGTACTACTACAACTACAATAAAGACGGTAACTTTAAAAATCAAAAGCGGATCTGTATCAAAATTTGTCAAAGCACTCCCACACACTGATCATGGTGGCTATAAATATATCTATGATAGCCATTAGATCAAGGCTGACCAGAGTGACCCTGCTGTCCATTATTCATTATCTCACACACAATGATTTGGGCAACAAACTCGTCCTTTTTTTTTAATGCCCAAGTCTCTTAATTTCCACTATCTGTCTCCAGCTTGTCCACTTTCAATTTCAAAGTAGACTCTGATGTCAAAACTCCTTCATTTTCAGACTTGTGCATTACGTGACAGTCTCAACTCACTTTTCATTTTCCATTTTCAACTCTAATCAAACACTCTCCCTCCTTCTATCTTTCATAGATTGGTGTGTCTTTTGGGAGGGGTGGGCGGGGAGAGGAGGGGTGTTTCTCATTTCGAACGAAACTGCCATTGTGATTACCTTTACCTTGTGGGGAAATGAATTTTAAGAAAATTTTTTATTCAGTTTTTACCCCAAAGATAGACAATGACCATGAAACAAGAACTTTCTCTTTTATATCAAATACACTTTGTTAATTTTTAAAAAAGTGTCCCCGCAAAAATATAATAACCCTCTATGGACCCAAGCACACATACCTGGCTAGCCCTTTACCCTTTCTCCTGCTCACCACATGCACTCCTCAGCATGTGCTTGGTGGCAGATGACCCAAATGAGCCCAACCACAAAGGTCCCACATGATATGCCTAGGGGATCAGGGCTCAAAGGGTTAACTCAAGCTTTAATTTAAAAGATTCTAACCAAAAGAGCAAGGCTGATTAAGTAATATCAAATGGCTGAATAAAATTCTAATTGTGACTGTGAACTTTTTATTATCATAATCTTTATCAAAGATAGAGTGCTGGGTAGAGTCTCTCGCTCTCCCCTTTTACCAAAAGTAGTTTCGCCTGTATAATCATTCTGTCAAGAAGCCAAATTTCTTTCACTCACTAGGGTAGGGTGCCGTAACTTCGACCGATGGAGTTCGTTGGCTGCTGTTTTGCTGTAGAACTCGGCAACCAATTGGGCTCTATGCCTTTAGAATAACTACATCAATCATTAATGAGATACATCTCCTGATTGGTCTAGAGCAAAAATAATATTGCTTTTATAGGAATCATATTTTACTGTATGAACTTGAATGAGACAGGGGGAGGTTTCCTTAACTTTGACAGACAGTTCCTTAACTTCGACCGACGTCAAAGCCTAACTTCAACCTTCATCCGAACATTGACCACTATGATCCAAACCTTTGATATTTACCTAATTTTTGCCAATCACCTCTCTTTTCTTATTTATGCTCATTGATACAAAAGCCTCATCACTAGCCCAGCCTTTCAATGGCATAAAATCAACAAAGCAGCAGCAGCCCCTTCACATCACTACACCCCCCCCCCTCTTTGTTAGGCTAAACATATTTAAAATTCTTAACTGAATTTCCTCTCCCCCATCCCTCTCATGCTCCTCCTCATCCTCCTCCTCCTCATCATCATTACAATCAGCTTCATCATCAACATCTTCCTCACCACCACCACCACTACCACTACCATCATCAAAAATCATCCTAGTCATAGCACCACGACCAAAATGTTATCATCATTATCAGCAGCAGCAGCAAAAACAATAGCAAAAGCAGTCGCCTTATTATTATCCTTATCACCACGCTGGGTCCCACAACCATTTCAACGAGCTTGGGATGTCATGAAGTTGAAGTTAGGAATAAACAAAAAAGACGTACCTAAATTTCAACCACTTTGTTTTTCCAGTCTCACTGACTATAAAAGCAAGGATTCATGTAAACTGAGACAAATCATAATACTAAGCTGGAAAATCAATAAATTATAAAAACACCCTTTCATTAAAGTAAATTTACTTTTTCGGCATTTTTCTCAAGTACAGAGAAAACAGTAAAATTATGAGGTTGGCTCTAAAACGCACAACTCCGAAAAGCGAAAGCGAAAGCACGGCGATTTGACATACATTACTCGCACAAAAATACGCTTGGCAAAGTCTGCCTCCCACGCTGGAGATCAAATATAATATCTCCCCGACATGACTTGCCAGGATTTTCAAAGAAAGCAAGACAAATTTTCTGAAAAATAATAGCTTTTTACTGTTGGGGTGTACAAATGGTTGAAGTTAGGCATTGGTCGAAATCAGGGCACCCTACCCTACATTTCTCAATACAAAGAAAACACAGTCCTATAGTTTGATCACTTTCGTATGCTCCCGTTAAAAAAAAATCCAAGCTCATTTATATTTTTTCCGAACATGTAACTTTGTATGGCATTCCTATCCCAGCAACCAAATACAGTAGTCTCCGTCTAAGATCCCGATGGAGCAAGAAAAATGCGTGATCTTAAGCGATCACAAGCAGCAAAGCGTTCACAATTCGGTGTGATCCTGTCTGATGCAGACTTAGGTGTCAGTCATGGTGACAACAAGACCGCACGACGGCAGCCTGCCAACTCGGATTAAATTTTCTTTGAAACTTGCAGAACTGTTCAGTTCGTTTGTGTGTGATCGTGCAGCACCCTTCTTCCGCCCAGATTGATTCTGATGCTGTACACTACGTAAACTGAGAAGAAGAACAAGACCAAGAGTAGGTCTCTATGTCAATTTGGATACCAAAGCAAGTTCAAACAAAGTTCAACGACACAGTGCCAATGATATGGACTCCACTGTACATAATACTGACCTCTCAGTTGTTGCTGCATTTTGTAATATATGCTGAAGGAGCTTGGAAACTGCTGGTGTTAGGACACAAGGTGCAAACGGCTGAAGGAACTTGGAAACTACCAGTGCAAACCACGCCCTACGCAAAATCATCACTAGAATCATGATCAGATGACGCGTCAGGCATACCCCTTGCGAGGACAAACAAGATGGCTGTTACTATAAATATCGGCCAATGGCGTTTACATCTAGTCGTCATTCTCTAGCAATCCGCTTGTGACTGTGACGCAACAGGCAGTAGTACAATGATCACAAATTTTTACTGCTTGATTGATGGTTGATCAACTTTGCCAGCCCAGGTTTTTGTTCCATAATTATACGCGTCTCTGAAATGTGGAGTCTTACCGAAATGTTTTAAGAGAGGGATCTTCTTAGACTTTTGTTTGGAAAAAATTATGTTTTCTTAAAACAACAGGATCTTAAACTAAGCGAATTGGGATCATAAAAGGTGGGATCTTACCAGAGACTACTACTACTGAACTGTATGCACAACCACCACTCTTTGAGTGTATTGTACTATAGGATCACTAAAATAAATTATATTTACAGCAACCTCTAGACACTCTGGTCTAAAATTTGCTCAGTTTGAGACAGCAAGGGCAAGACCACGCCCTCAGTGTTCGAAAGTCTTGAACTTGAAGAGTAGGCTCGATCTACTCATCCGTTGGTTGGACTGCATGATTCATATATAGAAACATCCGCCCTTGGCGCGATCGTGCCCTGAGCGCGACCAGTTCCCCATTTTTCCTTCTGTGCAGCTCGTGTGCAATCTGTTTTATTAGAGTGATGTGCCTTGTCTAGTTCCACTTTTGGTCAATCGTTTTCCGAGAACGTCAGTCGTCTGCTAGTGCAGCAGTCGAGTTCGAAGTGAAAGGCTTAGAGAAGTTTTCTTCAGTTACTAAACTAGAGTAGCTGGCTCAACCCGCGACCACTTATCTCTGTACGTACCCTCTGTTATATAAGATAATTGTTTTCATCATACTTTGATAAAGAAATGATTTTACTAACCTTTAAATGGTGTACTAACAACTTTCTTGCACCTGTCATATCTGTGCGCGCATGGTCGCGCCCTGTTCCATATGCGGTCGCGCTGAGGGCATGCGGTCGCGCCAAGGGAGGAGCATTAACATGTTAAAATACGAAATCTGCGAATAACGTTTTGGAATGATTGACGATATCACAGTATAAACTGGAAGTTGACACACTGAAGCGGCCCTGAACATGGATTGCCTGACCTATTTTGCTGACAGAGACCGCTGAGAAGCAAAATACGACAAGTGGTCACGGGTAGGGCCAGGTACTCTTGTCTCATAGTGTGCATAAATAATTAAATTACAATGTGTGAAGGTAAAATAGAAAATCTAGATTTTAAATGACAAGGGATTTCTTTTCTTCCCGTTTTAACCTTGGACAGTCGAAAATAAACGAGGTATAGATCTGGATCTACTGTACATCTATGGCATACTACAATCTAGTCTAGAATCTTCTAAATCTATATAGATCTATCTAGTATTTTTTTACTTTCACTCCTGTCTCACACTTAGCTACCCGTCATACATTTTCTACTTAATATTGATACGCTGAACACGAATATCAATTTCATTTCCATCGCAAATCAAAATCAATACTTTTTGAGACATTGATGTTTTTAGATTGTATTTTACGATTTCCGAAAGTAGGTTACGCGTATGCAAATGAGTGTCACGCACATGCGTATTTAAAGCCCCACAGGCTCACTGGCACGGCAAAATATTGATTTTTGTCCGCGCATGCGCATATTGCGTTCTGCGAATTTTAAAGTGGCCTAAATTATGGGATGTTCTGTCCACTTAATTGATTACGTCTCTGGTAAGTCTCGTGTTGGTCATCATGTGCAACCGCGTGACCATGCACAAGCATTGTTTCATGCGGGAAGTGTTCATTTGTGTCGTTGTATTGGTGAGTGAAAGATCGTCGCGTGGGGAATTCCGCAGATCTTGTGTTTTGTTCATGGATTCCGCAAACAGTGACTGTGACAGTATTTGTTCATCTTGCTCACTGGACTATTTCACCGCAATTGCCAAGTTTCACGGGAAGGACGAGGAAAGTGTAGCTTTTCTCCGTGATAACGGTGTTCTGCCGAAAAGTGTTGTTTGTGAAAAGTGTGGGGGACAGTGTACTTTCCGAGAGGCTGATCATCTGTGGCGGTGCCGTTCCAGTTATCTCATTTCAAAAACTAAGAAACGGAGGTATTGTGATTTCTCTGTGTCGGACTACAAGGGAACTATTTTGGCATGGTGCTCGATATCGCTGTGGAAAATCGTTGTATTTGTAAATCATTTTTTAAGCCGGTACTGGGACCACAGCACAGTTGTAGAGTGCTTAGGTTTATCAACGAAAACGTCTGTCGACTGGCGCTCCTTTTGTTCCGAGGTCACAGACGAGTGGTTCAGTAAGCAGGAGGCGATTGGTGGGCCGGGTGTCCAGGTTGAGATCGACGAGACCTTGATCGTACTGTACCAGGTTTGGTGGAGTGGAGAGGGTCTGAAAGCGGAGATTTGTTGTGGCTCTAACTGGTGACGGGGAGAGACGCAACAAGGGACACGCTTTGTCTCTCATTCAACGTTATATTCTGCCTGGGTCTGTAATTTACAGCGATTCGTGGAAAGCCTACCACGGCCTTGCAGAATTGGGCTATATGATAAACCACTCTGAGAGCTTCGTGGACTTTGAAGACTCCAGTATCCACACACAGAATATCGAGCGGCGGTGGCGAGATATTAAAGAGTGGGTTAAAAGACCGCGTATCAGGTCTAAATACTTGTGTCAGTACCTAGCCCAGTATTTATTTGTGAGTTCGGTCCCCAAGCCGGAGGCGCTCCACTTCTTCCTAAAGCAAGCCACTCGGCTGTATCCGCCACACTCCAGTCGTGAACGTGATTACGTCGCTAGCAGTTCCAGTGAAAGTGAGCATTCATCGCCGGAAGACGAACCAGGCCATTAACTGTAAGTTTTTTAAAAATCTGGGGGGTTTCAGGGGGGCTTGCCCCCCTTGCAGTCCACCATTATTGTTTGGCACTACTTGGATATGGTGGTCCCGACTTTTGTTGACATCGGAGACAGAGAAATAACCCGGAAATGATACTATAAGTGTTTTGCCAGGTCAGTGAAACTTTTTCTGCCAATAATATTTTTCTGCCTTTTGTTTTTTCCTTTGATCATTTTTCTTTTGATCGTCGCTTTTTACTTTGCATCATCGGTTTTTCTTTTGATCGTCGCTTTTTACTTTCGATCATCGGTTATTCTTTTGATCGTCGTTTTTTACTTTTGATCATCGGTGTTGTCTTTGATTAGTTACCACAAGCGAAAATTTTTTGGAACAATTTTGACGTTTAAACCTCAGGGGTTCAAATCTACTCTATGAAACAAGAACATTGAAAAATTTTTTATCAAAATCCATCAATAAACAATCGAGATATGGTATTTCAAAGTTTTATTTTTGAACGAAACCTTTTCAACTGCGACTTTCACCCATGTTTGAGGTGTTCTAAAATAAAAAGTGCATGATCAAATCAATGAAAACTTTGTTTTTCTCAGAGCTGTCAACACAAATATTGATATCTCTAAATCAAAGCATGTTAGAATTACTGGTTTCCAAGATATAGCCCTTCAAAAATTGGGGGAAAAATGCCAAAATTTGTCATTAAGAGCTCAGAACCCTATTTTAACCTCTTCCAAATTAGTCAAAACTGCCTCCTCATTAGTGAAAATCACACAATCATTACAAATACATGCATAGACTTAGCTGAATTTTTTTCAGACCTCTCTAACCATAAGTAACCATTCTGGACTCCTCTGAAGTGGGCTTCGGTGCAAAAAACGCCTCTTGGAAAAAAATTAGGGGAACTCTGGTACATCCTCGGGCAAAAAGCATCACAACAAGTGAACAAATTAAGCTACAGGGCTAATCAAATTAAAGCTCAATGCAAGCTCTACGGGGCCAAATGAAAATTGTTTACTAAAACTTCTCATAACACTCCATAATAGGACCCTAAATGCCCAAAAACCTGCCATTATTGAGTGAAAATTATAATGAGCCATTGCCAAAACGTGGGGAAAAACACACATCTCACATTAGTGTGCATAAAATTTGATGCATTAGTATTTATTCCTCCAAAACGTATACACACGTCAAATATAGGATGTAGAACCTGCATTAGCAGTTTCAGACCCCATGTCAGCTTTATAATCTTTAGAGTTTGTAAATTTTGTGCCAAAAATGTTCGTTTTTTAGTGATCCCTGGAGTGTCATTTTGAGCACACCGATGCAAACTTCCAAGAATGTCCAAAATTTAGTATTTTTGGGTGGGTTTTTTTTACGTGTGCTTTGATCCTATGCTATTTGTCATTGACAAAGGTTAACTTGCTCAAGAAATCGGTTTATTTGTTTGCAAATAGACGAACAATTCCGATTACTTGTGCGTCTGTCGTGTTGTCACGGATTAGGTGTTTCAGAAAACACCATTATTTTTCAGTAGAATCACCGTAGCTGGTTAAATCTTTTTGCCTATCGTCGTTTATTCAATATTTCAAAAGCCGCGATGCGCGAAAAGAACATCGGGTTCCTAGATCTACGATTTCGGTCGGCTGTTTAACATTCGCCGTTATTGTCGTCAATTTGCGACGTGCCGGAAGTCCGAATTTCGCCCACTTTTGTTTTGAACGGGTCATCAATAGTGCCCGGATATAATTGTTTTCTTGAGTGACTTCCCCTTACCCGCTTCCCCAAAACAACGGAAGCAACGGGGGAAACAGAAAAACGAAAGTAGTCATTGCCTTCAGCGTCCGGTGACGCACAAGAATTTTGCGTTGAATGTGACGTACTGGGCTGTTTTGCGTGTTTTTAGGCTACTCTATTGAATATTTTGGTGAAATTGCTGTGTTTAGTTTACACTGGATTCCTGGAACAAGAGTGTGATGTGTGAACAAACTTCGAGAGATGGGTCATTTCTGTGGTTATAGATTTAGCTTTTGTGCTCAGTGATGACGTTTGGGGTGTCGTCATGCAGCCGTACAAGACTGACTGACGTACTAGAAATTACATTGTCCTAAGAGCAAACATTTTTAAAGTAATGTGTGCTCTCTTTACTCATACAAATAAACAAACATGTCCTTGTTTATCTGTCTAACTCAAAAATACACATTTGTTCTTTGTTGGTATGATATACCTTTTTCCAATACATTGTGTCATTGTGTCATTATTATGTACAAGTAATATTTGTCATCATTGCTAATATCAATAAGTTTTCAACATATATTTCATACATGCAAGATTCATTTAGAAGCAAAATACGCCTTTATTGATCTGTGTATCTCTTGGTGCAAATTTGTTCTTTGTAGGCATGATTTTACCTTTTCCCAGTATGTTTTGTCATCACTGTTATGTACGAGTACTGTTTGTCATAATTAGCAACATAATTGTGATCGTCCACTGTCTTTGATATGACCTGTCTGTTTCAAAGCAAAAGAAACCTCTCCTGGGTTTTTTTTTAATTCTTAAAGTGCGCTTTTCTCTCTGAAGGCAAGACTTTTGTCTTTTCCTGTACATTGTGTCATCATTGTTATGTACAAGTCATGTTTGTCATCACTGTTATGTACAGGTCAGCTCAATTGATTTTGTGCTTTTGCCTCATATTAGTTTTAAAATTGTTTTACACATGTGTTTTTCTGGTACTGAGGCTTTGATAACTGTATTTGTACAGCCTTTCACTATTGTGATGTGTTGTCAATGATAATGTCCAATGTGTATCCTTTCTTGTACATATAACAATGATGACATGTTTTGTGCACTGCGTCATTGTTACAAAACTTGTCATTCATATTACATGAGCAATTGCCAAAACGTGAGACTCTCTTGAGACTCAGTGGTGCAAAAAAATTTTTCTTACCAATTTGACTCTTTTCTGTCAGTCACAGATTGACATATTTAGTGCTCATATTCCTAGAGTATCAGAGCAAGGAGATACGGTTTTGGAGATATGGGTCTATTGGTTTGGCAACCACTGTATTTCTTGTATGTAACAGTGATGACAAAAACAGATAAGCAGCAAGGCAAATTATGGACTTTAAATTCCATTTGTTTAGTAAACAAAGACTTTGTACACTATGAATTGACTCTTTTCTGTCAGTCACAGATTGACATATTTAGTGCTCATATTCCTAGAGTATCAGAGCAAGGAGATACGGTTTGGAGATATGGGTCTATTGGTTTGGCAACCACTGTATAACGTCTGCCAACTGGAAAAAAAATTCATATAAAATCAACAAATTGTGCTACAAGGTTGCATTATATATCAAATTAAAGCTCTTTTCAGGCTCTGTACAGTGAATTAGTTTATAGAAAGAAAAAAAAACCTTCCAAACATTTCAGAACGGACAATAATGTGAAAGAAGTCATCAATATTGGTTCAGAAAATAAAGATTTCTGCTCAGGGGGTTTAAAAATTGGAATTAAATCAACATACTGTTCTACCGTGGTTCATCTTACATAGTTCTAGATTTATAAAAATTTATCATTTTGGCTGAGAAAATACAATGTATCATCGTGTGTCCAGTAAGTGGATGGAAGAAAGAGTGGGGGGGGGGGGGGCATTTCTCCAATTAGCCTATCAGGTGACATGTACGTCTAACTAAGTCTAAGAATACGTAAAAAGGCTGGTTGATTCAATAATTGAATATCCACCAATCAAGAACGTAGATCTAGCCTTTTTTGTTACCGAATTAAATGCCAAACAATAGATCTACAAACATTTCCATCGGTAACACTAACACCCGGTAACCCCCTACCGAGTGTTTAGTAGTGTGTGATGATATGTTACTATAAATAGAACTCCCAGTTCAACTCTTCACGGTTTTATTCTTTCACTTTGTCGACCAGAGATGCTTAGATTTCGAGGCATTTAGAATAAATAAGGTGTTCTTAGTTGAAAAGACAGCAAAAATACCACCACGAAGCGATACATTTGTATAGACCGCAATTAATTCCCTATGAGGTGGGGAAAATGTAGGTCGGCGTGATTCCCACCGAACAATAACAATCCAACCACACGGCAAGTGGTGGCCGATTAGTCTTATTTTTCAAAACACGATATTCATTTAAGTATCCTAAAAGACAATTATGATAATACTTACATTAATTGACGCCATAAACAGATCTATCGAATGTTTCTTTTACTGAACCATCATATAATCGTCTGCTGGTTGGGTCGAGTCAGAGGGGGTGGAAATGGGTGATGGAACAGCCGCAATGGCAGAATGACGATCTCCCGAAAGTGGTTGTTACCCCACTTCAGAAAAAGTAATATTTCTGCTTCGTGGAACGTAGTTTGCTTTTCTAAACACATAAACTTGATGGTTGAGATGTCTATGAATATGATCCTGGCACGGATATAGCCCGGCTTGTGTCGAATTTCATATTTTAAAATGCTTTCTTCGTCTTTACATCGTACCACTCAAGCTTTCTGCTCGGAATAAAAACATAAACACATTCCCCGGAAATTCTCCCGAAATCCCAGATTTTTATGTTTCAAACCGCAAGAAAATTTGATGATTCACAACTGAGAAATCGAAATTTAAAACAAGTACCCCCCAAATCTAATGTATGTATGTATGTAGTATAGGGTTTTACGGCGCTCGCAACTGCTAAGGTCATATGCCCAAATCTAAGCGCGCAAAATTGCGAGATGGCCGAGTTTTCTCGTGTTAAACTTTAGTAAATTAAAAACTAAATATGCAATCATAAGCATCAGTTTCTCGTTCACCATGGAGAAGGAAAGACACAGAAAAACAGTGGTATAATTTTTATTAGTGTTTACCAAAATTAAAACCAGTTAATAGTTGGATGAAGTTGTCCAAATCTGGCTCCAGCCGTAGCTGTCGGCCTTGAAAACGGCTCGCCTGCAGTACCTACTTTGATCACCGGTATTTTCCTTTGATGACAGTAAGTTTATAATGTTCTTTTTGTTGATTTTCTCAGAGAAACCGCACTTTGTGATTTTCTCAGAGAAACCGCACTTTGCCGACACATTTGGCGCTAAGTTAGGCCTATAAGTTCTTTGCCTTTTTGAAGTGCGTGCTTTTTCATCAGAATGTTTTGGAAAAAGATCTACGTGTTTTTTCATCAGTTTTTGAGAAACAGTTTGTATTTAATTTGCTATTGCAAGTGTTGATCTCTAATCTGTGCGTGTTTTTTCATGACCTGTGCGATTTTGGAAGTGCATGTTTTTTCATGACCTGTGCGATTTTGGAAAAGCCTGTTTCTAATGGAATGTTGTGATTTTAAAATGTAATTAATTGTATGGTAAGTGACTCACTATGTTTATACTAATTTTTCGATGGCTTTGAACTTATTGTTCGAACACGGACGTGATGAAGCTAGTGCCATAAACTTTTTTCAACAGCACAATGTTTTGCGAGTAAACCCACCGAACTGTGTAACATGTGGGCGTATTTTGAGTTTTAGTGAAATCCGGCAGGGGGGAGGAGAAAGTTTTTCGCTGTCCAGCGCATAAGAGTGTTAAAATCTCTTTGAGAAAAGACTCATATTTTTTTAACTCCAACTTAAAATTCCATAAAATTTAGCAACTTTTTGGGGGGGGGCTTTTAAAACTCCAGCAAACTCTACACAAGTGTTAGTTGGGGTGAATGAAGAAACCGTGGTGCAGTGGTACCAATATTGTAGAGATATTTGTGCAAACTGGCCAGTAAACAACCCATACGTGATAGGGGGCCCCGGACACATCGTCGAAATTGATGAAAGCCTTGTGGCCAAGCGAAAATACAACGTTGGACACGCTGTGCCTGAGCGGTGGGTTTTTGGGGGAGTGGAAAGAAACACCGGACGGGGGTTTTTGGAACTTGTTCCAGACCGCTCAGCAGCAACCCTACTGCCCAACCTTCTTCGCTGTATAGCACCCGGGACAATCATCCACTCCGACGGGTGGCAGGCATATGTTGGAATAGGAAACTTGCCTGTAATTCCACCATACCAACACCTGACTGTCATTCACGACAGGAATTTCATCTACCCTGTCACCGGCACTAGCACGAACAGGGTCGAATGCTTCTGGAAAAATTGTAAAAGACGATTTAAGCAGATGGCAGGAGTATACCGGAAAACTTCGGATTCCCATCTAGACGAGTTTTTGTGGAGGGAGATACATGGGGACAACGAACAAGCCCTCAACAACCTTCTCCTCCACCTGTCCCAATGGTACCCCATCCCCTAAGGTACGTGTGTGTTTATATAATTCCTTTATTTTTGTCGTTTTTCTTTGGAAAGTGGCTATTCTCACCCGCCCGGAAGTTCTCGCAAGATCAACTCCTCCCCTCTTCTCTCTCTCTCTGTCTCTTTCTGAATACTGTCTATCGGTGTGGACGATCAAATTGACCAAAACAAAGTTTAAAAATGATGTTAAAACACAAAAGTAAATTAATTTGGTTGTCTACAAAGATGCTACGGCTATTTAACTTTTGGCCACCTCTATTCTCACCCGGAGTGAGAATAGTGCAGGCGAGTCTTATGGCTATTCTCACCCGGTGCGCGTTCACCAAATTTTGCGTTCACCCTAAACCACAGAATTCTACACTGTGATAACAGAAAAATTGTAGACTTCTGTGCCGTGAACAAACGTTCCATTACAACTGTAGCCTACTAAAAGCGTACAATTTTGTCTGTGGGCAGTGGAGAGAGAGAGAGAACTTATAGAGAGATAGGAGTAGCGCGAGAATTTCCGGGCAAAACAAAATGGCGACCCGCGTAGTTCGGCTCGATTCGAAAAGTTAAATAGCCGTAGCATCTTTGTAGACAACCAAATTCATTTACTTTTGTGTTTTAACATCATTTTTTAACTTTGTTTTGGTCAATTTGATCGTCCACACCGATAGACAGTATTCAGAAAGAGACAGAGAGAGAGAGAAGAGGGGAGGAGTTGATCTTGCGAAAACTTCTGGGCGGGTGAGAATAGCCACTTTCTTAACTTTTCGAATCGAGCCGAACTACGCGGGTCGCCATTTTGTTTTGCCCGGAAATTCTCGCGCTACTCCTCTCTCTCTTTCTCTCTCTCCACTGCCCACAGATAAATTGTACGCTTTTAGTAGGCTACAGTTGTAATGGAACGTTTGTTCACGGCACAGAATTCTACAATTTTTCTGTTACCACAGTGTAGAATTCTGTGGTTTAGGGTGAACGCAAAATTTGGTGAACGCGCACCGGGTGAGAATAGCCCCAAGACTCGCCTGCACTATTCTAGGGTAGAGGGTGCATATTCCGACACTGTGTGCTATTCCGACACCCCTCGTGGGGTGCACTCCAAAAACAACGAACGGTGCGGAAATACTACAACTTATGCGCGCGGGTCTATTTTTAACCGGCAGCCGAACTATCTTTTTTTAATTATGTGCGTCATTTCTAAATATAGGTGTAATAGTTTTCCCATAAACCCCCAAGAAGTGACACCGCTCTTTTGCGCGTCCAATTTCGAACGTTTTCAAGCTCCGTGTTTCTAAAGCAGCAATATCACAAGTTGAGTAAACAAGTCCTATTTCTTGTGTAAAAGGCTGTATGTGATAAATGAATGTACTAAATGAATATTAGATGATTAAAATTGCTGTTTTCAACAAAATTTGATAGATTTTATTGCTTTAAACTGGTTAAATATGTGCTCAAAAAGTGTCGAATTTCCCCACATCAAAAAATGCCACTCTCAGAATTACGACACCCCTTCTGTCAATAATTCGACACCCCATGCTGCTATTTCGACACCCCTGGTGGTAATGTCGACACCCCCTGTGGGTTATTTCGACACTATGTCAGTAGATTCATTTTCAATACAATGTTATGTATATGACTATGTATCCATTTATGTATTTTGTGAATTGCAGTGTGAATATTATTTTTTGCTCATTTCGTGACGATGTGTAAGCGTGTGCGTGTGATAAGCAAGTAGATGTGTGTGTGTGTGTGTGTGCGTGTCACGCTCCCACACTCACGCACGTGTATGCATGCGGAGAAAATCAGCGCCACACACACACACACACACACACACACACACACATGCAAGAAGACAAAAACA
>NW_004797667.1:225420-232632 GCF_000002075.1 Aplysia californica
GGTTACAATCAACTTGACAGGCACATTCACTTGTTTTATACAACAAACAGTTTCTAAGAGGTTTCTCCACCATCTGGTGACAGAACCTCGCCGCTCAATTGATTTTATCCGACTACACAGACCAATGAACACAGCAGCAGTCTCAGACCTGCCAGAAGGGGTGTCGAAATATGCACCCTCTACCCTATTCTCACTCCGGGTGAGAATAGAGGTGGCCTTTTCTTTGACTCCAGTTTGAGTCCATTTTCAGTCTGGCATATATCGGGCAATGTTTTAGGCCAACTTTGACCTTTGCATTCTATTTCCGGCTCTCCGACGTCAACAAATGTCGCGACCACCATATATCCAAGTAGATCTAGATCTAGATCTAGATCTAGATCTAGTGCCTATTGTTTTTTGTTACATAATGTTACTATTGTTACATGATTTTAACATCCAAATATCTTGCAAAGTATTAATTTGCGACGCATTTCGTTGTTAATTTCGTGTTCAGCAGCTAAAAGTATGTCAGTTAAGCCACTTAAGCCCTTAAAAATAGTGCATTTCCATGCGAGGGGGGTTGTAAAATTTTACCTTTAACTTTGATAGAGATCTAGCCTAGAGAACGGGTGGACTATTCACGAGTCGCATATTTTTTTTAACGCGGTTATTCCCCTTGTGTCAATGACGTCAAGGGGAAACACTGGGGGGTATCAAGACCAGAATTTAAATCTAGGTCACCAAGTCCAATGATAAACTACAGCAAAAGCTTTTTTAAAACAATATGGTGAAACTCAGGACTTCGTTTTCCTGCTTATGAATAAAGCAATGCATTATTCTGACACTTTAAGCATACCTACAATTCACGCAAGCAGTTGCTATTCGCACTCATTGTTGGAGCCATGTCGATCGCTGAAATATGGCGGACATGTTCCTCTCTCCTGAACTGGGGGCAGGGGGGAGCACGAAATTATATCTTGCAATTGCAAGCAAGTTACGGATTTGTCACGATTTCTAAATACTGCACAAAGACAAGGTAGCAAACTGTGTTCTTACCTGAATTCAAAATGCATGAATCACGTTTGAAGCAGAAAATATACAGGAAAAATAATGTGGGACTACCCCCCTGCTCTCTCCTCCCTCTGATTAGATGCAGGAAGGGAGGTAACAAGAGAAAAAAGCAAGGAAAAATACATTAGAATTTTTATGTTCAGCGGGAGAGGAGTGGCGAATGGGAAAGCGTAGCCTAGGCCTTGGCCAAGAGCGACTGCTGGGGAGGAAAGGGGGGGTGGGAATATATGCAGTGTAAAGGAGGCGCGCGCGAGGCAGGGGGAAGTGGGGAAGAGGGGGAGCGAGATGCTTGGGCATTTTCAGTCCCGAGTATCAGTAACCTCGATGCACAGGCAGGACAAACGCTTAGTTTTTATTTTAAATATCTAAATAGAATAATAATTTTAGTGCAACTGCCTTTAGTTATAAGCACACAATTATTGCACAAACTGAAACCCAAGTTCTCATAAATTCATCTAATATTAATTTGTATAACTTGCTTAGGTCTACAGAGTGCGCGTTATGTTAAAATTGAAACCGCGTTAGGCTACATATGTAGTCTAACAAGTGATATAATGTTACATACATACATAATGTATGTATGTATGTAGATCTATGTCATGTTTTAAGCGCGCTCATGTGACCTTATGCTGTTGCGAGCGCCGTAAAACTCTTACTCTTACTAAAAACCAAACAAATTAAATGTCTAGTAGGATAGGTTAAGGTAGGGGTCTTTAGGACTATACTATAGGGGCGAAAACATAGAGAACGCCGATTTCAGAGACTGACTCGGTAAGTTCAGATAGAATGTAGATTCTATGTATAAAAAGTTCCTTTTTTATGGCGTCGGTTCCAGTACTAGTGGTCAGGCTACCGGACTCGTAATCGTAGGTTGCAGGTTCAGGGGTTCGAGCCGCGAGCCCGGCGTTAGATTGTCCTTTGGAAAGGCACTTTACTTGAATTTCCCCCTCTTCACCCAGGTGAAAAAATTGTCAGTTTGTTAGTGTTTGAGCGCTTAACCTGCTGCTTGCACTGTATGCTTCCCGGGAAGCTGGGAATGTTTCTGAGTATCTATGGTCTGCTGGGGTAATAATATAAAATAGTGTAAAGCGCATATAGAGCTTCCTTTCGAGTGGGGACATGCGCTATACAAATGCTATTTATCATTATTATTATTATTATTATTATTATTATTATTATTATTATTATTTCCAACTTGCCCCACATAGAGTTGCATGGCAGACTGCAGGCGGCTTAGATTTAAGCACCGATCAGCGCTGTCGGCTTTATACTTTATCGGAATCCAAACTAGAAAGTATACATTCTTATTACGCCGAAAAACTTGGAAAGGCACCTAACTGCTGTCAACTCGCACCTCGCAGGTCTGCTTTCTTGTCGTATCTCCATTTTTAAACAGTGAAAAAGTAACTTCTTAAGTAATTTTTGTTGATTTAAGTTACTTATACCCGTGACCAGTCACGTACAAATCAGAACAATTGTTCAGTAACACGCTCCGAGATTACACCAACACACAAGTGCACACACACACACACACACACACACACACACACACACACACACACACACACACACACACACACACACACACACACACACACACACACACACACACACACACACACAGGGCCGCGTTACCCGTAAGGCTGTTTAGGCTGTAGCCTAGGGCCCCGCGCCTCAGGGGCCCCGCGCTTGCAAACACGACGTTTAAAAAATGTTGGTTTTTTAAAAATTGTCCTCTTGTTGAATTGTTGTTGTTGTTTGTTGTTTGTTTTGCTGTTGTTTTTAAAGTTGTTGTTGTTGATGTTGATGAGAAGGATGTTGATGCTACCGCTGTTGCTGTTGTTGTGGCTGCTGCTGATGTGTTTTCTGAAGTTGTCTTTTGACTACGCCTAGGCGCTAGGCCGAAAACTATAACATTCTAGGCCCACATTACGCCGCCGAAATACTGGCAACTTAGCGTTACTTCCTGTCCTGGCTAAAAGTTACAGTTATATCGTTTTGTTGAATTCGATCGAGTTTGTTGCTCAACTCTGCAACTTTATTTTCTTCAAGAACGAGCAGCAAGATCTTCAATGAATGGTGCGTACTATATCTAGAATAATTACATTTATAGGGTCTCTTTGAGTTTTATGATTTACCTACGTCTGGAAATGAATCTAGATAGGTCGTTTACTAGTGTGGTCAAAGAAGGGTCAAAGGCATGCTGACGTGTTGACAAGCAAGGGGGGCGATTTAGGCTCTTCTAACACTGAGGGGCCCGACAACATGTCTTACTACAGTGGAATCCTGTTATAACGAGAGGGTGGGGACCGGTGCAAAAGAGGACTCCCTCTACGTTGGGGCTTGTTTGTAAAACGTATCGATGGCCCTACACCCAAATCATTGTCAGGAACTACATGGTCTGCCCGACATGATGCAACAGTAGCATTAAAATCAAACTACAAAAAGATTATGTTATCATTACTGCTTGACATCTCCCGTGACATGAAAGAATCTCCCCAAACGCGTGATGAGACGTCATCCTTGCACAACAAGATGGAAAATTTTGAATTTGCTGTGCAGTGTGTGTTTTGGGAACAAATTCTGGCACGCTTTGACACTGCCTACAAAACACTTCAGAAACCATCACTCAACCTGGGAGTCGTACATATGTTGTACGATTCTCTAACTGCTTTCTTAACTGGACTTCGGGACGATTTCGAGCGAATCGAACAATCAGCCACACCTTTCGTCGAAGAGCCTTCTTACCAATACCAGAGAGTATTTAATTATATTTTAGTGTCTCTGCCAATACAAACGCATTGCAAAACGCAAGCGCTTCCACGACGAAACGAAAGATGTTGAAGCTGTTTTGTCGCACCGGGAGCAGTTTAGAATAAACACCTTCGTTGTCATCGTTGACTGCTTTTTGTCTGAACTTGAAAAGCAAGGAGACATCTACAAGACTCTGGCTCAAGATTTTGACATTCTCTTTTATCTTCACAAGAAGCCTGCCACGAGCACTCGAGACATCTCGCATTCAGCAGCAATATGGAGAACGACCTAGAGCCATCATTTCCTGACGAACTAGTGACGTATTCAGGATATCTCAACTCAGCATTTCAGTCTGAGGATACACTTTCTCCTCCCCGGCTCCTTCAAGATCTGTGCGAAAGTGGTACAACAACAGCTTTCCCAAATGTAGAGATCGCACTAAGGCTCTTTCTCACCATGCCTATCGCCAACGTAGAGGGTGAAAGATTCTTCTCCGTACTGAAACGAGTGAAAAGTAGACTGCGTTCAACGATGGGACAAGAGAAACTAAGCGGCCTAGCTCTCTTGACAATTGAATCTGAAACGACAAAATCTCTAGACTTTGAGGACATCATCGAGGCATTTGTCCACCAAAAAGCCAGGAAAAAAATATAAGGTATGAGTTTTTATAATCTGTTGTGTATGTGTTTAGATGAAGTAATCCACCACGAAGCAAACAAGCACGGATAGGTTTCGGCTGCCTCATACTTTGTAACCGACAAAAGATCTATAAATGTGCTTGTCGTTGTCTTAATCCACATTATTGGTGGATACCGGTAGGCCTACATCTAATCACGTTTTACAGCATAGCTTTCCATCAGTCCTACTTCTAATCACGTTTTACAGTATAGCTTTCCATCAATACGGGGTTACAATGCGGTAGTAGTGGCATCAACGTCATCGAGGGACCCGGGCCCCGCGGCTCAAGGACAGCCTAGGGCCCCGCACTTAGTTAACGCGACCCTGCACACACACACACACCAACAAACAATCAATCAAACAAACAAACACACACACATACACACGTACGTACTCACACACTGAGTTAGTGAGAGTGAGTGCGCGCGCATGCTCGCGTGTATGTGTTGTCACGTATCTCAACTCTTTTAGTAGTTTAGTATGGGGTTTTACGGCGATCGCAACTGCATAAGGTTATATGAGCGCCATATCTCAATTTTGACGAAATCCAAGTAAGTGCTCGCATTTCAAAATCCGTCAAGGGCGCTGTAAATTGATTTAGGAAAATGAAAACATTTGTGAATTCAGTCTGACAATGTTACAGGAGAGTCCAACTAATCGTTACAGAAGTTCTGGGCTGTCAAAGAATGCGCTTTATGTGGCGACATTCACGAGAGACACACTCCCCTGATCGGCGTTGAAACGTGATTTACTACCTTCTGGCGCTGCTCTCGAAGAATTTTATTTGTTGAGCAATGTGCTCTACGTTTTGCCTCAGTTCCCAATGGTTGGGAAAACTCTGGACACACGTCTGCCCCAAGTTGGAAGTCCAACGGAATTCAGGCTGGGATTGTGTGAAGCTCAGAAACAAGGTATACCACGACTTCTGTTGAAGTGATTCTGGTTCCACTCAATGACTTGAGCTTACAGACAGTGTGCTCCTTCTTGCTTGACGGTCGTTTCCGCTCCTGAGGTCCCACATAATCTTCCCAATGATCTTCAACACCGATCAAGAATCTTCAGATATATCGATCTACTACCATAGTCTTCAACCATGAACCAGTTCGGAACAATGAATCCTGCTGCAACCCAGGCATTATGTGTGCGCAGGTTTCGGTCAACGATGTTGTCTGCATGGTCTTTCTGAACTCCAGTGAATGTCACTTCTTGTGTTCATGTCTCTGTTCAAATAAAAATTGGCTTCGTCAAGGGAAACACTCTTTCCATGAATGAATTATCATTATAGCCTGATCCTCAAAAGCCATAGCCATAGTCACCATTTGATCTGTTCCCTGGCGTGGGAACCTGAAATGACTTGTGTATTAAAAGTTTGTCAACAGAAATTTGTCGAAATATAGAATTCAGCTCTCCGACGACTAACCATGTTGTTCACCTTTCCTTTTGCTAGACACAGACACATGCCCGGCCTTTTGAAATCTACATACCTTTCAAGTGTAGTGTTGTTTGATGGCAGACCGCAGCTCATCCTATTGTTGATTTTCGCCGATCATTTTTTTTTTGGTATGAGGCATGCCTCTTTTTCTTATTATCCTATCGTGAGTCTCAAGATCTACGTTTATCCAGCTGTCCCTCCCCCCCCCTTCTGTCGTTACCCACTGTTACGTTTTGACCCCACCAATTAAAATTCAGTCTGCCTCGCAAATTCGGGAGTAGAGACAGTTGCTGCAATGGTCAGGGAAGAGTACACAGTAATTAAATGTGTTCCCATCTGGAGTGAAGTTAGGTGGAGAGCTCAGATACGAGTGCGATGTATGGGGAAACAAACGCGTCGATCTGTTCACACCTCCGTGTGCTGTCTTCAGCTAAACACTGTACCGTTTCATCGAGTTTTACAACGCATGTGATTACATTCAAGGGAGTGGCTGATCTTTGAGGCGACAGGCAGTTCGATATCGCAACTTTTCACTCTTGGTTTATCTGCTGTGCCCGCCATGGTGCTTGTTCCTTAAATTATGATTTGAAATACGGGATCTTTGCCGAATGTAGACCTTCAAAGTGAATCAGAGTGGGATCTTAGGGGTAACTTTTGTATAGTAAAATTATATTTTCCTAAAACAGCGGGCGATCATACAGAAGGATCTTAGGCGGAGACTAAATTTATAAGATGCAATCCGCATTTTTCAACTTACTTACTTTCAAATTTTACGTCGATCGTGTAACAAATAAAACTGTCTAGAATTTTTGTTTGAATTTCACTAGAGTTTGAACAACAGGTACAGTGTGTGTGTGTGTGTGTGTGTGTGTGTGTGTGTGTGTGTGTGTGTGTGTGTGTGTGTGTTTATGTGCATACGTTGCATATATATATGCATGTATAATGTATACATGAATAATATATCAGTGTCTGTGGCGTAGCAGACATGCGCTTTTCCGTCGCAAGACCCAAGTTTGATTCCCAAGTAGAGAGAATTTTTATAGAGTATCTCCGTCTTTCTTCTGGGATGTTGTATCCTTATCAGCCCAGGTTGGCCCTGACAGGCAGGATCGAGAGCTTGCCTTCTAAATGATACAAGTTGTGTTAATGGAGGCGTAAAACACCTATCTTTCAAAGTGTAAATAATATCATGTATAATACAGAACGACACGTACCCTTACAGAAAGCGAGCGAGAGAGAGAGAGAGAGAGAGAGAGAGAGAGAGAGAGAGAGAGAGAGAGAGAGAGAGAGAGAGAGAG
>NW_004797667.1:232732-235427 GCF_000002075.1 Aplysia californica
ATCTATTTGAAGAAGAAGTCTTCCTTTCGTTCTTTTGCTGCAGCAAAAGTGTCCATTATTCTGTTGACGAAGTTGGGCATGCTGTCAATGATGTCTTTATGGATGGACATAAACGTCAGTGCGATTTCTAGGATTTTACTATTTGTTTTATGTTTGCTTTATTAGAGGTTTTACGGCGCTCGCAACTCCGTGAAGTCAAATGAGCGCTGGAAGATTAGAGGTGTTACAAGGGAGTAACAAACATGAAAAAGAAGGAGGGGAGATAAAGACGACAGATGTTTGATAGGAAAGCAGGAGCAAACCACACCAGAGCTAGGATTTTGCCCACTTCTATAAATGTTGAGTCGCGTTTGTACTCCTTCAGCGCTGAATAAAGGCCCAGAATTGTACGTGCATGTGCAGACTTAAATATGTCACTGCAATGTATTAATTATAATTCTGTTTGTAGCTTGATTTTATGCAAAACCGTAATACTTATAATTCTGTTTGTAGCTTGATTTTATAATGCAAAACCGTAATGTTTCAGTAAACAATCCTAAAAGAACTGTAGGAAACGACTTTTGATCGTCCTGGAATTTGTAGGAGTCGAAGATTGATAGTGCATTGATTTCATTTTGCTTCAAGAAACTGTCACAATTTGAAAAACTATTATGTCACAGGCCTACTTTGCAGAAATTTCGTTGGTGTTGTAATGTCTGAGTCTCTTGGAAGCGTGTTTCTCTGTGGTCTGTTTTGTTGATGGAACACGTATAAAATGTTTCTAATTTCATCGACGGCTACTTTAAACGTATCTAGAGCTTGTTAGGTTGCTATGGGCGTTTTACTTCTGTGTTAGAGGATCCCATAAACAGCGTCAACGTGCCTGAAAGCTTTGTTGAAAAAGAGCAAAAAGAAGAGAAATGTTTCGCTATTAATACGTTCAGGATACCATCGTGATTGGAATTATCGTCCCACTACCCAGACTGGATTTCTTCAAGACAAAGCTGGATCTCTCCTTTCCAAATGAAGACTGTGCTATTAATCCAGACGGTAAATTCCACCTTGCTTCAGACGGTCATGGAATATTCCAGTGACAAACGCGTCTGAGAACGCCGATTCATTTTGTTGAGTGGGCAAAAAATTTCGAAAAGCCTGCATAACGTTAGCGAAAAATACCCCTGTTCCCCGACAAATCACCCTTTTCATGATCGCAAAGGGCGCGTTTGTGAGCTTCACATAACAAAATTCACTCGATAACCTTACATGTACACAATACATGCCTGTTCTTTCTCACCAGTTAGTTATTGTGAGACGTTGCAAAGCGATGACCAACGACTAGCTGTATTGTTATGTCTAGTTGTCCCAAAGTTTGATACTTAACAACGACATTGTTTACCTCGTTCTTAATGACTCGTGACTTTAATGCGTTGTTTCACTTGGGCAGGATCAGTAAAGCCTGGGGTCCTCAGTTCCAAATAGCCGACGCGCTTTTCCCTTTCGTCAACCCGCAGCCACCTCCCGAATCGTCAGCCACCTCCCAACCTTTGACATGAGTCAAACTTCCATCTATTTATAGGTAGGATGGTAGAGAGGGGGAGAGGGGGCGGAGTCAAGTACAATCCTCTCATTTCTCCTTTTTTACTCTCCTTTTAAGCACAGGGCAACATTTCATTAGGTTTAGCTCAATAGCACAGTGAGAACAAAATATAAATCAGAATGATGGGGGGAAAATCCTGAATTAGGACTGTAAGCTGTAGTGTAAGCTATTTAGTTTACATTGAAAGGCATGGTCACTTTTCCTAAAGAGCCACCATCCGTCCTTCCGCGTTTTTTCTTTTACTCATCCGTACCCCATGTGACCCAACCAAGGAACAGAACCAGACGTTGACTGCATCTGGAACACACGCTCGGATGTTTGTTCGTATAAAAGGGCCTGTTTTGAGGACCCAAAAGTGACAAAGTTTTTCTGATAGGTCATACTCATACTGTAGATCTACATGCTGTTGCAAAAATTATTATCTACAGTATGCGCATGCCATGCCCCTCCCCTCCCCCAGTGGACCTATTGTGGGATGCTTATTCAATAGACGCTGATGGTGAAAAATGCACAAAGACATCACCCTGACTAGCTCGCAGGGCAAACTGTTATATGTTAGGTCCTAGGTCGCTAGAATATCTGTTTAATGGGTATGGAATGATTTGTTAAAATGAGTGAGAAAAAGAGACCAAGGATTCCGTCTCTTTACCGGAAGTCCGATGTCGATGGACGGGAGGTTCATCGTAAAGGCATTCGTTAATGGCACTGTGCATTGGTACGTTGTCTTTTGCAATCATACTTTATTACAGTTGTTAGTGCTGAAGCTATCTCTATTCTCTCGAAAGAAATGCTTGTTCTGTATGGGATTTTCATATATATATATATGAGCCTTCTAATTGTCATCTGATTATGTTCATGAATGAACGTAACAATGCAATCCACTTTGTAATGCAAGCCTCACCAGGACTACACTTTTTAACACTTCAACCAAGGGCGGCTCGTGGGTCTAAAAAGTGGGCGTGCACAAGTAGGTTAAAGCAGGTTGAAGATAATCAAGGGCATAGTAAATGAGATGTTTTCTTCATCCTACCTGTTTTGAGAAAATCTATTTGAAGAAGAAGTCTTCCTTTCGTTCTTTTGCTGCAGCAAAAGTGTCCATTATTCTGTTGACGAAGTTGG
>NW_004797667.1:236606-272089 GCF_000002075.1 Aplysia californica
GTCCTTGTCAAACTTGCACTTGGATTTGTTCAACTTGACCCCACGTTCCTTTAGCCGCTGGAAGACTTTTTCTTCAGCTTATCATGTTTCTCCTGACCATCCGTGTGCAGGAGGATGTCGTCCATAAAGCACTCTACACCATCTATGCCCGCTAGAATGTCTTGCATCATACGCTGAAATATCTCAGGCGCAGAGGTGATTCCAAACAGAGACGTCTGTAGAAGTACCGGCCGAACGGGGTAATGAAAGTGGTCAGCTTTGCGGAGTCGTCAACTGCCAAAAGGATGAAGTTGCATGAAGCTTGCTGAACTTGTTTGACCCGCTGAGTTTGTACAAGATGTCGTCTATGGTGGGCTGCATGAATCGTTCACGCTTCACCGATAGGTTGAGCCTTTTCAGATCTGTGCAGATTCTAAGGCTACCAGACCTTTTTCTGACCGGGACCATGGGTGCACACCAGTCAGTTGGAGTGCTGATCTTCTCAATGACACCTGCGGCCTCCATGCGGTCTAGTTCAGCCTTGACTTCGTCCATGAGTGGAATGGGAATCCGACGTGCGACGTTAACGGAGTATGGCTGTGCTTCTTCTTTCAAGATGATTTTCACTGGCTCGCAGCGTATAGGTTTAGGTCCCACATCGCCGAACACGAGGTTGGCAGAGTCTATTCTGTCTCTAGAAATCAGTCCCAGACGAACTACGGCGTCGCGACTGAGAAGACAGTCAGTGTCGTCGTCAAGGACGAAAACACGGAACGCAAAGTCGCGGTTGTTATGCTGCGTAGTTGCGATAAATTCTCCCACGCTCCTTATGATTCCACCAGGACTGCGAAGAACTGCAGACGTTGTTTTCAGCTTTGGACGAGGACTGAGACGGTTGTAAACGGCCTTCGACATTATCGAAACATCGGCCCCTGTGTCTATCTTGAAGGATGTAGCTCTCCCTCCAAGGTTCAGTGTAACGCACCATGGTGGCTCGCTAACTTCGCCGAACTTTACATCGGTAACGACATTACTGTCCGAGTCTTTGTCAACAGCACCTTAAAAGAACGAAGGAGTTTCCGATTCAGTGATTTCGCTGACATTGCGGCTGCTGCTGCGACAGACTGTTGCAAAGTGATTGCGCTTGCCGCATTTCCTGCAAGTTTTCCCACGCGCTGGGCAATTGTTCTGGGCATGACCTCTTCCACAGTTACCGCAGTTAAAGAAAGTTGACGGTGATGCATGGCTGCCTCTGTGTTGTGAGTGTGTACCTGTTCTTCGGCCGCCTCTACCCCTGGTGTGAGCAGGCGACGAATATCCCCTCTGGCCGTAGCGCACTGCATCTACCGTGACTGCTGCACCTAGCTGACGTTGGCTACTGACCTGACCCTTTACGAGCTCGAAATGGCGAGCTGTATCGATGGCTGATTTCAAAGTAAGAGTTGCCTCGAGTTGTAAGCGCTGTGACTGTTCATAGTCCAGTACTCCTAGGACGAGTCTATCCCTTATGGTTTCATCTCGAGCCTTAAAGTCTGCATGTTCTGAAAGCTCGTACAGGGCTCTAACATATTCTTCTATCGTCTCCCCACTGTTTTGTGCTCGTGCATGAAACTTTGCTCTTTCGTGGATAAGATTTCGTTTGAGGACAAAGTGAGCGCGAAATTCTCTAAGACAGTGTCAAAGTTGTCCCTAGGATAGTTACCTTCGACGGGAGCAGGGAACGTGAACGTGTTAAATATCTGTTCAGCTTGGCGTCCCATAGCGTAAATTAATTAACTTACTTGAATTGCTCCGGTCTCTGCGCTCAGTTTGGTGGCTGTGCAGTATCGTAGCATACGCTGTCGCCACTCGGGCCCCTCGTGAGGTTTGGAAAAATCAAACGGTTCAGGAGGCTTGAAATTAGGCATTCTGACACTTGTGACACGTTATCCACTGACTTCTGACACCATGTAATGTTAGTATACACACACGACTGTAAATTGTAAACTGGAGAGACGAACACACACGACAGCAAGCATTCTAATAATGAGCCCAGGTGTAGTGTCTGACTTTTTATGTTGATCCCCGAAGTGAGTAACATTAACCAAAAGCCCATGGCATACGGGGCGCTTACGTCCCGTGATTAAAAAAGAGTAAGGTACAATACGGTGACTACCGTGACAGTAGGAAAGATCTACACCTAGCCTTCCCGGACACATGTGAAAAAGCTCGGAGGTCCCATGTGCAAGTTGCGAACGTTAAAGATCCATTGATGGTCTAAAATCAATAAGAGTAGGCTTCGGCCGCCATCCTGGCAAAATAAAAAAATTCCTACCAACTGAAAGTGTTTAGCGTGTCCCGCGCGCTCATATGACCTTATGCAGTTGCGAGCGCCGTAAAACGCTTACTAACAAAGTAAGAGGTCCCGCCTTTCAAATAACCTTGTCTAAAAGTGTTGACAGGGACTTTATAAACCTATACCATTTCACAATTTTTCACTGATGATCACCGATTGGTCACCATGGGACGTAACAAAGAAAAGTATGCTTTTCCGTTTTTATTATGATCCTGACATCGCTGGTTCTTCCATCGTGGGCTATATTTTTAACCCTCACAGAGACTGGCAGCGACGATTTTTCCGTATTATTATTATGTGACTTAGATGGACTAAAGAAGACCCAGCAATGCATCCTGCTGCGAATGCTGGGACAATAACCCAGAAAAGGAAAAAAACTGACATCGCGGGTTCTTCCCTTGTGCTTTTCATGAGGGGGTGAGATGCATAATCCGCTAAGCAACATTTTGGAAAAAAAAAATAGATCTTTTGCTTTAAATGCACATTGCTACCGGCTGTCGTCAGATGCATAATTAAGTGTTTTCGGCCAAGACCCAACACATACTTCATAAAAGCCACCAAAAAATCTTTTTACGCATTAAAAAAAGCGGATTTTTTCAAAAGTGCTAAAACAGATTTAGCGGATTTTGCTTCTAGGCCCCTGACACACACACACACGTACGCACACACGCACGCACACACATACATACACACATACATAACATACACACATCCAAGCTGTTATAGAGGCAATAGAAAGAGGGCAACTTTGTAATGAAATGATTTCTTAATTAAAAAACATAAAACAGCAAACAGAAGAGGCCATATTTTTTTACATTAAGGACATTTTAAAAATTAGTGAGAAAAAAAGAGAACAAAGAGAACATTTTCAGGATCTTAATATCAAAATTATATCATACCTGGCCCCTTTCCCAATTTACAAGACATTTAGCTGATTCAAACATATTGATATTCTGTGTACAATCACAAAATGTTTGTAATATAATGTTAAACAATATGATACATACAGGCAATAAGGTGTACGTAACACCAATGTTTACACTCACATGATAAACACAAAATAATACTTTGCAAAAACTGATTATCTAAATATATGATGTCATTATACCATTGTATAATGTGGCATCTAACAATTTTTTCCTTGAACAATCTCAACTTGTCTGTGCTTAGCAGACAATCCTATGAAGAGTACGGTAGTAAACATTTCCAAGGAAAGGGAAAAAACAACTGTGAACATTGCAATTATTTTCCACCACATGCCCTAGATCTGCTGTTTTTTTTACAGCACAGTGAATGACTGATTATACATGATGTAAAGGCTGATTCAGACATAAAACTTCAATCAAGAGATAAAAATAAAAATGAATTTGAAGACTTTTTTTTTGCTTGAATTACAAATAATTTTTGTTTGTTTCTGTGCGTGTGTGTGTGTGTATATATATATATATATATATTGTGTGTATATATATATATATATTGTGTATATATATATATATATATTGTGTGTGTGTATATATATATATATTGTGTGTGTATATATATATAGATATTGTTTTGTTGGGGGTTTTTTCTTTAAAAAAAGAAATTCAATTTCAACCAATGTCCTATATATAAAAAATGTTTCCATACAACATTCAAATTTAGTGGAGAGTTAAAAATGCTAAGATATTTTTCATAAGGTTTAAAGCTTTTTGATGATACACATGTAATTCTCTTTTTCTTTTAATAAATAACACAAAAATTCTTAGCATTTTAGGCACAGGCAGAAACAAGGTCTAGGGCTAGAGCCTTAGAGTTCAGTGAATTAATGCACCAAGATACTAAGGAAAACCACATTCTAATCTGTTCGATCATGGCATTTTTACTATGTTGCATTAAGTTTAAGACTAAGACTGAGTGCTTTCTTAATATGTATAGCCTAATATGTTGTAGAAACATTTTTGAAATGAGAGATTATATGAGTATGAGTCAAAAGTAAATACAGCATTTTGAGATTACACATGTCACGATGCGGTGGAATCAGGCGTCCATCAATTTTGGGGCATGTAGAGTTATTGGTACCATCTTAAAACTTGTTCATTTGTCTTGCCTTTGATGAAGAAGTACCCATCTATCTTAAAAAAGATGTCGAGATATTTGCTATCGAATGAAGTGGGGATCGCCTGGTTTCAGAGATAAATTTGAGAGAAAATGGCCACCAAAGTTTTGATCACTTCGATAGCTTGGTAACTGAAAAATTTACGCTTTTTTGTTGCCTTTAATCAACATTTTCAATAAAATCCATACACAGAAATATAAAAAGTGCTGGGCTAAAAAAACAAAAATTCAATAACAACTGCCAAGCGAGCGAAAAAAATAACGGTTTCTTCGATTTCATTATTTTGATGAGCGCCTGATTTCACCACGATGCCTCATATGTTAAGTTATATTAGGCCAATCTTACGATGCCAGAGTAATATAAATATTAAATAAGCTTTCAAAACAAATGACCAGAGAGCAAAAAACGGATTGAACCTGAGTTCTTTTTGTTTTTTAATGCTGTATAATAATAATAATAATATGCAGGTGCACAATGCATTCAAACACAAAAAGGAAAGAAATGAAAGCAATAATTATTGAACTTTTTGTTTTCAGCACGTCAAAATGATAATAACAGACATCAAATAAGGAAAGATGGAAAAACAGTGGAACTTGGATTCAAGGAGATGAAAACAGGTGACACAACAGGACTGACCAGAAAAGAGGAGACGAGGAGAAAAGAAAATCTTTCGACCTTGTCAGGCTTTGAACCTGAGACCTATTGAATGAGAAGCGAACACCGTACCTCTGGACTACAAGAGCCACCCTAAAATGTATGTAATGAGCTGTAATATTTTTGCTAACCACAGGATAAAAATCCACACTGGAAAAACTTGTTGCTGAGACATTTTTTATAACTCCTCTGTACCGAAGAACAAGAACCAGCTGTTAACTTCTACAGGTACTTGTTATTCCCCTCCCCCCCCCCCCCCCCCCCCGTCCTAATCCACCCCAAATCTGTTATTCTCCAAAACTGACTTAATCAACAGTAAGGTATTATTTTTCACATACAGATTTTACAAATTATATCATTACAGTCTAAAAGTGCTAAAAACCCAGAGGGGATAAACTCATACTACTCATAGTAAAAAAAACTACAACAACCCAAAAATAATATAACACACAGCAGTAATATGGAATGTTTTACTTCAGACATACAAACCACCCATTCATACATTTTGAAGGACAGTATACATAACTGACACGAGCAATAATTAGGAAGAAAGAAAACCGAGATGCTTTATAAAAAGATGCCAAGTTACGATTAAGATTGATTTTCATCGGTCATAAGAGTAATGGTCACATTTCACCACAATAAGGCCCAACCTAAAGGACAGCAGAAACACTGAAAAGCTGAAGAAAGAGAAGGTCTGAGCCTCTGTATATGTGTTACGACGCAGAGGAATCAGGCGCCTGTCAATTTTTGGGCATGTGGAGTTATGCGTATCATGAAAGCTGATTTATTTGCCTTGGTTCAAATGAAATAAATCCATTTTTCTTCAATAGAACTCACGATATTTACGATTGAAGGAAATGAGGTCGCCTGGTTTCAGTGGTGAAATAAACGAGAAAATAGCCGCCAGAGTTTGGTGACTCAATAGCTGAAGAGTCCTTGAAAACAGAAAAATGGTATATTTCGTGCCTTTGAGCAACATTTTTCAGTAAAATTCACATGGAAATGAGTATTTATATATATGGACATAAAAGAGGTTGGGTTGAGCTGAAAAATAAAAATTCTGGAAAAATTTCCAAACTGGTGGAAAAATGTCTGTTTTTCCAATTTTTATATTTTGATGAGCGCCTGATTTCATAACGCTGCCTCATATAATTGAATCATCTACTCACAATCTTTACTGTACATTTGTAAGAGATTGGACTCATAATCCGATTCCACACATATATATATCGTCGATAGGATTCACAAACCAAAAGGTTAAGTTATAAATGTTGGGACCAAATACTACTTGATTTTTCTTAAATAACACAACCGATAGTTTTATTTCGCATGTAGCCGGTTATGGAATCACAAAAAAATGTGCAGCACAATGCAGGTGGCCGGTTCTCTGCATGTGGCCGGTTCGCGCAGGACGCTTCCCCGCACAGCCGTGACACGAGGCGGTATGTAGCCAGTTTGTCGCAGCTGTGTGCCACTGTTCGCCGTCATGAT
Organism: Aplysia californica; assembly: GCF_000002075.1. NCBI lineage: Eukaryota > Metazoa > Mollusca > Gastropoda > Aplysiida > Aplysiidae > Aplysia > Aplysia californica. Next base: position 243,167 of record NW_004797667.1, read on the forward strand.
AAGTAAAGACGTAGATGAACATGGACGACGGCGAGTAATAGTATTTGAACTAATAGATCTATCTTAATGAAAGCTGTCTGGTTCAAATTGGGTTTGAATCTTAACCTGGTCGATTCATACACAAAATGTTTTAGATTAGAATGACAAGTTTAGTGCTTTGACTGGCCCTTTGTCTGTAAATTAATTAACCCTGGTTACTGGGAGGTGTGGGTTCAAACTTTGTTACCTGTCGATTCATGATGGACATTTTAATGAATTTAATTTAACATGCTAGCTGCTCTCTCGCCTAGTATTTTACATTAGGTGACCAGTACTAGGAGAAGTCGTCGACCCGGTGTCTGAAGGCCAATACATGTACTTGAACATGTGCAAGGGTTAAGGTTCAACGCCCTATCAACACTATTAGGTTATTCAAGAGGAAAAGGGGGGAAGGGGGACTATATCTGCATGTGTGGAACTTTAGCTGTACTACGTGAAATATCCCAATGTGCCAGGTCATCAATGGTATGACTAGAGAATTGTTGATAAGAAGACATCGCTGTGTTTACAAAAATATCAAACAAAAACCCAAACCAACCCATATTAAGTTGCTTAATAAAAAGCCAGGACAAGACTTTTTTAAAAAAGCATTTGACTGAGAAACCTCCACTTTTGTTCGATATCCCCCAAGGAAAGGGCCTTGGTATGGCAAAGTTTGGTCTTGGGGCTCTAATCTGGATCGGGAGGTTATGGGTTCGATTCTCGGCTGAATAATAATAACATTTAAAACTTGGTCCCTTTGCATCTTATTGTCTGGGGCGTGATTGAAAGAATATTAGCATCGTTTGATTGCACATAGATGGGCTCATTTCTTCCTGTGCACTATCTTTCATCATTTCTCACACTTGAGTTCCTACATTATAATAAACAATGAAACAGTGCAAGCTACATAGACGACAAAATCACATTTGAATTCCATGATTGTAAGTCTCTACTTTCCCTATGAGCAATGTTCGGTGCTAGTCAGTTGACAGAGCGTGGTAAAATGGATGGTACTCAACTGTAATGACCTCTTACACCGTTTGGACATGTTAGTATTTCTCCGTTCTTCATTTTCTTGGAGCTAGTGTAGGCAGGCGTTGGGTCAACCAGCTCCCACTTTGGTTGGTTTGACCTCTTGGGAGAATTTGGTGGGGCTCATCTCCATGACTCATCAGGATACACCTCCTGTCCGTCACCGAAGAGTCCCCGACTCTCCTGCTGGGTTGGAAATGGTCAGACATGCTCTTGTAATCCTGAAAACCGTTGGTGTTGCAGATATTTCACATGGTATGGATGGGGTTTGAGCGTGATGACTGTGTTTTATGGACATACTGGGCTGACACATAGCTAGGGGAGTCTTCAACCTCCTCTCGATATAATTGAGCTCGGAAACCCCTTCTGTTTGTAAGATGCTCCTTTTCTGGTATTCTTTGTTCAATTTGAACCCTGTTTCTAGCACAAAAAAGAAGCAGCTTTGGTATGTCCAATCATCACCGTATAAGAGTTACTTTTGGCAGCCAGGATTCCTTTCAGAAAGTTGATTATGTACGTTGCAAATTCGTTCTGTCTCAGCCCACCACATCGTTCTCAGCAACGTTGTAGAACGTATAATAATGCACCGATATTTTAATCTTGTAATACAGAGAAGACGCATTGCTTCTTAGTGCCAAAGGAGCAGCTAGCACGTCCGTTCAACACCAGAGTGTTTTTCATCTTCACCTAAGGTTTTGATGGCTATTTCCTTGTCGGCTGTGGCTTTCTGTTTGTTTCTACACGCTTTCAATGTTTCAACCAAGCGTGTTCACGCACGTTGCCACAATAATCAGGTAAACATCGCAACAATACTCACGAAGACAGAACAGAGCCAAGTTGAGCTCATCGAAAATTTGCTTCACAAGAGGGAGCGTTGCTTCATTTCTGTATACTCTGAAGAGTAGAGCCATTACACTATGTCAGCGAAACTTTGGAAAGGGGCCTCAAGGTACAGCTTAGTTGAGCCATACAGTAATTTAATGTAATGATAGTCGTGATAACTTGTTGAAGAATCCCTTAACACTGAAAATACATCGGCCGCACGTGCATTCATGTTTGACTGCTCATTCATCGCCCAGTTCCTAACACATCAAGTTCCAAAGTCCGATGGTTGACATAATAAAGAACTGTCGGCAAACTTTCTCCGCAAACTGTCAGCTACGTTGCTGAAAATAGGCCTACCTGAATGCGCTTTATTTTTTTAACCTTTGGTCTCTTCAGACCGGCTTGATCCAGACGCACAAAACACTCCTCCCCATCACATTATCTTTTTAAAAAATGAATTACAAATGTACGCTTCTGTACCCATGTGAGTCTCCATACTGCTTTTAAAACATCTGTCTCTTTCCTTATAACTGAATTCGTCACAATGGTATCTTTTATTCTGACAAGAGTATCTTTTGGATTTGTTGAGCTATTCTAGCTTTTGTTATTCCAGCCTTTTGGTCTCATTTCGTTTCTAGTTGTGCTAGTCAATCTGTTACTTTCGAGAATGCAGTCCCCCACAAGGATCAATTTTACCTTTTCCTTTTTTCATTCCTCTTCTACCCACTTCCCTGCCGCACTTGTTCATCTTGTCGCAAGAATCCATTCCTTCTGAATACATCACACATGCATTCCGCCGTCTTCCAATTTTATGTCCATTAGTTCCCTCATGATTGCTCCTTACAGCTGTAGGGATCTTTGGCAATAGTTTAAAGAAACATCTCAAATTCAGGGTCATTCTTAAGAAGACCATCGACACTTTCTGAAAGTGAAATGTTCAAAACACCAGGGTGAAGCCGAGTCGATGGTGATAGCCATGGGCAATATCGTGGCTCCATGATAGAGGTGAATCGTGGATTATTTGCAGGAGTGCACTTGCCAGTGGTCTTCTCCAATGTCTTAACCAGACTCAGCTTGACCGGGCATCTTCTGCGAGATAAGGGATCCATCATGTATCCTCAGCCCGACTCATGCCAAAATGTCAAGAAAGTGGTATTTGTAAAGGACTAGCATTCATTATTGAAGAACAGCGTTAACGTAGATAAACTATTCTGTAAACCTGACAAAGATAGCCATTTCACATTTTGGGAGGTTTTTTTCTCTCTTTCGATGACTTGTTCTTGGTCCTTTCTTTACCAATCGTGAATCATAAATGACGCCGGCGGAGGTTTTTGGGTGGAACCACACTCTCTGCTAAATATAGCTCTGGCATAATAATACTAAAACCAGATACCTGAATAGATAAAACTTTATTGATGCGTCAATATCGTAAGAAAATGATGTCTGCCACAATATAGTATACATCACGACTGAAACGCTTAATTTTGCGAAGAGACCAATGAATAATATCAGTTCACACCCATGGTCACAGCGTAGGATAATTCCAAGAACAAAAAGGATTGCATCCAGAATGTCAACAATGAAATAGTAACAAGAAAGTGCATATTATTATTAAAATATTTTGTGTATTATTTTTAGTATTATTTTAGTATTACTACTTCTGCTGCTGCTGCTGCTGCTGCTGCTACTACTGCTGCTGCTGCTGCTGATGATGATGGTACTACTACTGCTATTACAGCTGCTCTGCAGAGGCTAACACTAGAATGTGCTATTATACAACAATTAATGTAGGCGAAGAAGAAGAAGAAGAAGGAGAAGGAGAAGGAGAAGAAGAAGAAGGAGAAGAAGAAGAAGAAGGAGAAGGAGAAGGAGAAGAAGAAGAAGGAGAAGAAGAAGCAGAAGAGAGAGAGCTTTTTGTAAAGGTGCGGGCCCATAATGTGGCTGGAACTCTATTGATCTTTCCTGTTCTTATGTTTAATCTAGATACATAAATTAATTGACAAATCTAATCTAGTAAATTGAATCTCACAAATTATTACAAGTCACTTCATTGTTGACTATAATATTTTTTATCTCGATGAACACTGATAACAGTTTACAATTCTGTCTAGTTCAAGAGAAAAAAAAAACATATATGGAACGGTCGGGGTGAGGCGCGGCGGGGAAGCATGTAGCCGGTTTTCGATGGCACGTGTCAACACGTGTCGCGACGGTCTGGTGAAACCGAAGCAGCTATGTACATGGCCGGTTTGGCGATCCCATTTTTCCACCAGCTGCAGGTGTCCGTTTTGGAAAGTCTCAAATAAAACATATTTCTAGTTATTTTTCAAACCTAATATTTATTGGGGACACGTAATAGGCTATTTACTATTCATTAAGCAAATAAAAAGATTTTTGAAATTTTTGCATGTAGCCGGTTTGTGAATCCCATCGACCATATATAAATATTACGTGAACATATATAAGTGAAAATGCAAGATGAGACTTACTAAAAAACTTCTGAACCGGTAAAGACAAAAATAAACGAGAGCTTATCAGAGTGAGAGAAAAAAAAACTCTGTCTCTATGAGACAAATAAAATATGTCACGACCTGGTGGAGTGGAATCAGGCGCTCGTCATTTTTGGAGCATTTGAAGTTACTGGTATTATCTTAATTGGTCTTTTGTCTTGCTTTTGATGGAAAAATCTCTCTTAACTGAACGCCAAGCTCTTTGTGATTCAAGGAGGTGGGGGTCACTTAGTGTCAAAAGGTAAAGATTAGGAGAATGGTACTTGTCGTTCACCTGCCAAAGTTTGGTGACTTTCAAAGCTGTAGTCTCCAAGCCTTGGAAATTGCATATTTTCTTTCTTTGTTTCCTTTGATCAACTTTCAGTAAAACCCATACATACATGTACAAGGATATTTTCAAGTCTGGACATAAAGGTGTGGAGCCCAAAACCAAAAATTCATTTGCCCAACGGGCGGAAAATGTTGGTTTCATTGATTTCTTTATATTGACAAGCACCAATCTCACCATGATGCCACACAAATAAATGTTTGAAGGAAAATAGAAGCTTTTATATTCAATGCACAAAGTGGAAGAACCTTAAAAGGAATAGGCCTACCACTTTTCCATATATGCTCAATTTAACTGTTCACATTGAAAAATCAACATTGACCTGGAAGCCCTGAAGACTGATAGATGAAAATCATGATAAGAAGCCTAAAGCTCATTTAAAATCGTAACAAAATCAAAGAAGCGTTAAAAATCTGATGTTTGTAGTTCCAAAGCTTCATATCAAGTTCCCATTTACCAAGGTGTCTGAACAAAACAAAGAAAATGGAGACATCAAAATTTCAGGAACTGAACTATCGATTACATTCAGTGCTCGGTAGTATTTCAGCAAAATGTCCTGAGGCAAAAACCCACTATAACGTATCCATCATAAAAATTTAACCCCCCCCAAAAAAATTCAATTACTTCCCTTACCTGCATACTGGCTCTGAGGGAGGAGCTCAAAAAAATTATTTTTTTAAAAATAAAAAGAGTCAAAAACTCTTAGAGTTAATGTTTCTTTCCTTAGAGGAGAACTGTGCATGGGGATCATATCTCCCCCCCCCCCCCCCTCCCCCCAGTTTTCTCCCTACAAGAATTTTGCAAATAATGGGTTGAGCCCTTCACTTTTGGTTTTATTTGTGAGTTGGTGTATAGGCCTAGTTGGCATGTGGTGAGTAGAGTACTTTATTACAGGATTCATAAATTACTATGTGGGGAAGGGAAGAGAAATGGCAGTGGGTAGATGTGATATATACGGCCAAGGTGCCTGGAAGCGCGGAAAAGAGGGATGGCGGTTGAAAGCAAGAGAAAGAGAAAAAAATCATATATATAATAAAATTATTTATTTTCAAACAATAACGCAAAAAGAAGCGAGTTCAGACCCATACACACAACTACACTGTACAAGCACAGAAATATAAGCAACATAGAAATGCAAGTCCATAAAAATAATGGCAAGACACAAAAGTAATTCAAAGTTTAGAAACAAATTCAAACCATGAGGCAGATTGGGGGGCAGGGTGGGAGGGGGAGAGGAAGGAGAATGTTTAGCACCATACTACACAAAAATGATAAGCTACATCTATTCAATCCATCTTTAAAATATTGACAGAATGTAATGGTGTTCAAAATTTACAAGTCTTGGTGACTGACCTCACTATATTTCTCTGCTCCAGTGACTATTAATACTCGTGGCATCATGGCCAAATCCAGAACTCGTCAAAATAATGAAATAGAAGAAATCAACGATTTTTCCATCCGTTGGGAAATTATTATCTTTTTGGGGTGGGGGGGGGGGGGGGGGGGGGGGGGGGGAGGGGCTTTTCATGTCCATTAAAAAACAAATTTCTGTGTGTAATTTAACAGAAAAATTACGAAAGGTACGAAAATTTAAATTTTGATTTCCAAGAGCACTTCATGCTTTGGAAGTCACCAAATTTTGGCTGCCATTAACTCATTATTTTTACCTCCGACACCACCTCCTTCAATCACAAATATCTCGACTTCTGTTTAAGATAGATGGCTATTTTTTCAAGACAAAATAAACAAGTTTTAAGCTGATAGCGTATGTACAGTCGAACCTGCCTTAACAGAAACATTTGTAAGACCTGTCATTACAGAATCTCCCTGTTTCGCCCTTGATAAACTTCTCTATAATTAGCTCTATAAAACGGAAACCTACCTAACCCAGAAACAGAAAGAAATTTCTTTTATTGAGGGTTTTTACCTAAGACAGAAAATGCTTTGCCCAATCAGCCATGATTTGAAACAAAACTACCAAGTTTGGTTCCATCAGCTGCCAAGCAATGAAGGGGAGTAGGGATGCAATTTCAGGGTACATAGTAAATCATGGTGAGCCCTTGAGGGTGCAGATGGTCAGGATGATGGTCTCACCTGTACCTATGAAAGTACTCCAGTGGGACTCCAGCACAGAAACTTTCACGAGTTGTCAGAGCTCAGAGGTGTGAAAATAGTTTGACCAATGCCTGCCGCCCTAATCTTAAGGCCAGCGGAGAAAAGTTTCTTGGACTGTTGTGACATACACGGGAGGGGTGGCACTGATTGACTGCTATAACACCGGTGGGTGGGGCTAAGGGTGGAAGCAAAGGAGATGGTCAAATGTTTGTTTTTAATACGTCAAGCACCAGTGACAATGGACAAGTGTAGGACCGACATCCATTATTATTAGAGAGGAGAGCACTTGAGAGGTGTGAAGTTTTGACCACTGCTTGCTGACACGACAAGCGACCCTTGATTTCACCGGCTCTCCTCCTAATACCCCTGCCTAAGACAAAATTTTTTTCTGGCTCCCTTGCCATTATGTCTTACACATGTTCAACAGTATGTCCAAAAAAATGATCCCTCCATGACCTGACACATGTCTGAGGAACAGGGAAAAAAAGCTATTAAAAAGCATCTACATTACCATCACCAATCCGCAGCAGAATGAAATAGGCACAGAAAAACATTTTCCAATATTCGTTCATGTCTAAAGCTTGGATCAGAAAGACTGCCATGTTTGCCAGTCCAGTGGATGCACATCATGAAGTTCTGAAGTTTGGTGGGACGGTAGTAGCACTGTCTGTGATGGATCTGATAGTCCATTGGGGGTGGCCAAAGTCACCCCTAGTCTGTCTGCTCCTTGCATGGAGAAAGTGTCAAACAGCTGTGGATTTTGCTGGATGTAAAAAGCTGGGTGTATGCTGGATGTCTTCACAACATCAACATGTACTGGGGACTTGCTGACGTAGGCACACAAGACATCTCTGTTCGAAGCCAGCATCACTGGGTTACTGGAGCAGCTGTGAAAACCCATGGCCACTTCGGACGGATGATGGAGGACTTGGGTCGTGGCTGCAGCAGTTGTGCAAGTTGGAATGAGAGGGTCACTGCTGAAAGCCGAGTGTTGCTGAAAAACGCCTTCTTTTTCACTTTGATGACTTGATGCCTTCGCATCAAGTGTGTGATTCATATCATCATCAGCCCGGTCATTTAGCCCTGGGGCAACGTCAGAATCACTCTGCATCGGAATGTGTCGTGTGTCAAACAGCTGGTGTGAGCTTAGGTCTTGTGTGCTCATCGGTGCCAACTGAAAGCTTTCAAAAGAATCTATCTTGCGGGGTGGGAAAGCTTTCCGTTTGTTATTTTTCTTACTATTATAAAAAATCTCATCACCCGAATCAGTGCTGTCAGTATCGTTCTTCTTATTGTCTGTGCTGTAAGTGGAAATACTAGGAATTTTCAAAATATTAGAATCATCAATTACAGAATCAGAAGATGTTTCAGCAGCAAGAGTGGCACTATCTCCCAAGACAGCAGGCTCACAACTGGAAGGTAAAGGGTCAGAGGAGTCAGCAATAGAGTTCTCATTAAGTTCCTGAATTGCTGCCTCTGAGCCCGGCTCAGGAACAGGCACTTTGTTGCTTCCTCTCAGCACCACAATATATGGGAGATGCTTGCCCCACAAGTTCTGAAAAGACCTAAGAGATACAGCTCTCAAGCTGTTCTTGGCACACCATAGTTTGTACTTGTGATGGACATACAATTTGGACTGAGAGGGGGACATGACCACCAGGCCTCTGCTTGTCTTGCTGCCCGAGGTGTGACCAAAAGGAGATACACAATGTTTGTTAGCATATTCCTTGATGAAATCAAGCACTCTCTCACTGTCATCATTAGAAAGAGCATGATGTGGAATGTTAGCTTTGTTCCCATGAACTCTAGCACTAATGCCTTCTTGTTTGTAATGTTTCATCAGGGCACACAGCCTTCCTTTACAGATGCCATGAATGAACAGGAAAGTCTCACGACAAATTTTTTTACTTTCATGATAATAACACAATCTGCATCTCTGTCTCTCCCGCTTTTGACTCTTCTTCACTTTTTCTTCCCGGTTGATGTTGGCAGCAATCTTCGCCAAAATAACCAGGTCCAGCGACTCTCGTTTTAGTTTGAGGTGATGTAGTCGTTCTTTACGAAGCCTTTCCTCATCAAAGAGCAGCCAGCATGGTTTACCTTTGTTGAACTTACAAACACACTTGATTTCCTTTTCCAATTTAGACACCACACTCGGAGCTGGTTCCTCTACTGCGAGGGGCTCCATGTGAACAGTACTCAGTGTCTGCCTAGGTGCTCGGCTTATAGACACTGTGGCCTGTGTTGGACTGGAGATGAGCTCTCTCAGCATAGGCCATGAGCTGCGAGTGGGGCAGCTGGGAATGTCAAAGGGGGACACAGAGTCCGATGCAGAAGAAGTATACTTTGGTGCACTGACAGCCTCCCCCATCATTGCTAACAAGACTGATGTGGTAGAAGGTGCACACGTTGTTACAACAGAAACTGACAAGTCAGCAGAAGCAGCGGGCACTGACTGGATGGCTAAGGGTTTCTTCAACCCTGAAGCTTGCTGTGATCTGTTGTGTTCTAAAATAAGGTCAGTCTCCTCAGTCAAAACCATAGGTTTCTGGCAAGACTTTTCGGACAAATTGCTCTGTTTGACCTTACTATTATTAGCTTTTACTTTGTCGTCGTTTTGTCTCTCAGATACTGTCTTTGTCTTCTTTCCCTTTCTCTTCGAATGTGCTTTTTTCTTTGGCTGGGATTCAGTTTTCTTTCTTCTTACACAACTAGCTTTAGATGGTTGTTTTCTTTTGACACTTTTTAAAATATCAGGCTGTCTGACAGAGCTCGAGCTATACATATTACTACTGACAGGTAGTGAATCTTGTCCATGCTCCAAGCTTGCTTGAAATTCCTTTAATTTAACTTTTTTTTTCGTGGTTTCATCAGGGGGATCCACTGATAAAAGAGAGGTTGAACCTTCCACATCGTTTACCTCATAATCTAAGAAATTTTCATTGTGACTACCAAAATCATTTTCCTCTTCGTAACTAAGAACATCTTCAAGGTCATGAAGAAAATATGGGGACTTTCCCAGGACAAACTGATGATCAAACGGTAAAATGTCTGCTGAACTCATCATGCCAAGCTGTCGTTCCCCCACAAGGCTTTTCTACAGAGCTCATCACAATTTGAGGTAAAGCGCCAGCCTTGGGCTTCAACAGAGAAAAACTGAAACGGAAAAAGAAGTACTTGTGTTACAATATTGGTATTCAAACCTTGTGTGACAACTAAAACGTGTATGCAAAATTCCCTGACTAATCAGGTATTCTACGGTTAGATAAGATAAGATAAGATACATCTTTATTGTTCAGATCCTGGTACATTGGTTTGGTGTTCCACCACGAGTACACACACACACACACACACACACACACACACACACGCGCGCACACACACACACACACACACACGTACACACGTGCACACACATGCACACACAAGTAGGCTTACAATCACATGCATAATACATAATATAAATGAGCAGCAATATAAACAATAATAATCGTAAGCTAGATACACACTCAATGTTATTTTGATGCATGCTCTAAGGTCGTAAGTACACCAAACAAGATGGTTAAGATGGAAGCATTTTGATAGATGATGGTAAAAATGACCTTCTGTATCTTTCTTTGTTACAGATCAGAAGCATGGGTCCTTTACTTCTGACTGATGTTTTTATTTGAGGGAACATAGTCCGAGCGCCAGATGAAAAAGCTTGTTTTGCCTCATAAAGTTTTTTTCTTTGGTGATTCTAACAGAGTTTTCATTGCTGATTTCAAATCTAATGGGGGCCAAATGTTAAACTTTGGGCATTTTTGTTTAAAAGTGAAAATCCAAGATGGCCGCCATAGAATTTCGAGTAAAAGATGTTGTGAGGGAAATCATGCATTTAAAGACATAAAAATTTACAAACTTAATTAAATAGCATTCAGAGTGACAAAAGTAACCACTCTTGATGAAATACACTTTAAATATTTGATAAAATGGCAACTTCAAAGAAAACAAGATGGCCGCCATATAGTTTTCATAAACGTGCTGATCCGCAATACACTTGAAATCGTCGCATTAAAATCACGACCTCGCATGGATAACTTCTTCCTCGTGGCAGAGGCTGACACACACACACACACACACACACACACACACACACACACACACACACATATATATATATATATATATATATATATATATATATATATATATATATATATATTTATATATAGACTACAATATTACTTTAAAGTATTTCATCAAAAACGTGTGGATGCAGGCACTGCATGGATCGGAAATAGTAAAGACAGTAGCGAGCATAGTTGACGTTCCAGGCTCGAAGATGTAGGGAACATCTTTTCCACAGCAAGCAAGTGAAGAGTCCAGTCAGCTTCTCTCTCAGCCCGAACAAAGGCCCTCGCAATGAACACTGGGTCAAGGAGCACTCAACCCAAAGTCTTGTGGTTTTGCTCTGGGTGCTTTTGGTGACGAGACATTGCGTGAGTGCAGCCATGGTGTGAACGTTAGTTTTGGGGAGAATGGGTCGCAGTAACTCCTCAACAAGAAGTCTCAATGCTTTTACATTTTGTGGGTATTTTTTCCGGGTCAACATTTTTGGCACCCCCACAAAATGCAGAGCCAAGTATGCCACTTCCTCCCATCAGGTATCCCACAGCAGTAACAAAACTCCTCAGCATGTGCATACCACCAAGTCTTGGGATGAACTTCTGAAACTGTTCCTTGTCAACCAATGTGATGTGGACAAGTTTTTTTTGTACAGCTGGTAGTCACTGGTGAATATTGTCTGTCCATGACCAGTGAGCTGTGTCAGACCATTGGCTTCAACCATTGCTGTCTTCACGGTGTCTGGCTCAGATGGGATAATGTCCAGTACATCACATCTGTCTTTGGTTGGGGTTGTTGTTCTGCACTGCGGGTACGTTGTGTGTTATAACCTCCATACTCAGGTCTTGCATCTTCGCCGAGTGCCTGTTTAAAAAATGACAGATCTTGAGTTGCAGTTCTATTCAGAGAAGCCTGTCGAGTGGCAAGAAAGACCAGAGATGAGACATGTCGCAGGCTCAGTTCTTCCGGCATAAGTGGTTTAGTGTTTCCTGTGTACCGTTGAACTGCAACGTCACTAAGTGTCAGATTATCGGACTTGGTTTCTATTTTGCTGAGACGCCTGATGGCTGGAATATCTTGCATTTCCCACACCTGCTCTGACTTCTGCGTGTTGGCTTGTGCCAGTATCTTTGCTGAGCCGAGCGTTGATTTCTGGCCTTTTGGAGATGATATCTGCATATCAAAGTTGTCAGCTACAACTTGAACAAGTCCATGTTTACTGTCAAAGTAGACCAGTCCTCGTGGAACAGATGCCATAGCAACAGTAGCTGAACACCGAAAGCGCCTTAGTTCGTCCCGTGAAGTGGTGACTCCATACGTGTGAAGTTCGTCTATAAATTTCCTCTGTCAACTCAACAGAACACAAAATCCAAGTTGCAAGTTTGTGAAATACTTGCTGACTGTACTCGTAACAGTGCGGCCGATCATTGCTGCTGGCAGTGTAGAATCCAGTTTGGGGTTTTTGGCTGCAAGGACCGATAGTAAAGGCTGCACTCATTCATGACAAATCCCCTATGCAGACGAGTTGGGGACGTATGGCGATTGTGCTTTGGACATTCTGCTTTGATCACACTAACCAAGCATGATATGGCTCGTCCATTGCAGTCTCCTTCATCATTTACAATACGCATCTAGACAGAAGCCGTGCTCCTGAAGACGAGGAAGGAAGCCACACCTGGTGCGACAGGATCAGCAATTCTGGATGTAGCTTCTCAGATACTTGGTTCTGGAGTGTACGTCGCAATTTGTCTTCCTCCCCCCCCCCCCCCCCCCCAAGTTCAATATAGCGTTCATGGACTTCCACACTATTCCACATTCGTGATTTGTTTCATCGAATGTTGTCAACCAGCATACCGAAGGCATAGTCATGCTATGTAGGTGAGCTAGTTGATTGCGTTGGATAGTTTGTGTAGAACCAGGAGTGGCAGTCTCTCTAATACCTAGCGTCTGCCAAATCACTGACTGTTGATGACACACGGAAGCTGACATCCATTCCCCATTTGTCCCCACGTTCCTTGGCACGTTTTTTTGTAGTTCTTCTTTGGTGATCTTCCTCCCTTTCTCCTCTACAGTTCGGCATAATAAGTAGGCTTTTTTCAACGATCTGGGTGTTTTCGGGAGTATCAGTGAGCATGCTTCTCCACAAAAACAAAAAAAAACAATGTTCGTGAAAATTAAACGAACTAGTACTGCCCCTATGACGTTTGAGTTCTACTTCAGAAAGTTCTTCAGTCTATTGCTTTAGTAAAAATCGCTTAATATGGTCTCTGGAACAATGTGTGCTCACACAGTTCTTGTGACACAGTATAAACTCAGCATGATCTGGAAGTCTCTGACTGAGTCCATCATCTCGTTGCCGGCTTGCTTCCAGTAGACCACTAATCCGTCTTGATTTGATCAGCGGTGGGTTCTTTATCGCATCAGTTTGTGTTTAAAGTAATTGAGAGAGACACTGTGTGTATGCATGTGCATGTTGCATGAACCAGCCTGATCGCATCACGTCCTCGTGGTGACGTAGCGGTTTCCTACATTCTTTGTTTCTATGGAGGTGTGGTGTGACGAAGCACTGTCTGCCAATGTCTCCTTGCTTTGTTGGCTGAGTCCATATTACAGCAGGCCGTGCGGTGCACCTTTCGGTGCATCCTGTGACATCATGGCGAGAGGAGCTATTACTATTAGTATTAGTGTTACGCCTAGTACCCTCGCACGAATCTTGGTCGACTTGTACATGGTATAACAAAAGTGGGTAAAATCCGGATAAACTATCCGGATAATTCTCAACGAAATATTATCTGAATTCAGACTCTAAACTCTCTTTCCTGACCCGTTTGCCGAAGTGAGTGTACCCATTTGTTGATAAAGTAATGCTAACCTGTTTATCTAAGAGATTTTGCAGAAGCGGTTCGTAACATATTATTTGCCGAAGAGGTGTACTAACATATCCGTATTTTGGTAAAGCGACTCATTGCCCAGCCCTAGTCGCTCCTTTATCATTCTTACATGATACGGGTTGGTGTATTTCAATCAGCAGAAAATATTATGCCCATAAGATACAAGTTGGCCCCCGACTGATATAAAGGCTAGAGACCCCGAGGAAGCAGAATCACCAATGAAAAAAACTTTATGATGAAAAACAAGGTTCTAGTACTTTATATAGACCCGGCTCTCGGACTAACAAGGGATGTTTGTTGTCTAAAAAGATGGAATTAATTTTCTTAGTGCAAGCTGTTATGTACAATTCATCCAAGTAGGGGAATGAAGATGTTGAAATTTTACATGCTTTCCGTATTAGTCGATTTAATTTTTCTTTATCTTGTTGTCTTGTGTTCCCGGCCCATGCTGTTATACAAAAATTGATCATACTTTCTATGGTTGAATGGTAGAACATGGACATCAATGTTTTATCAACTTTAAAATACTTTAGCTTTCTTAGAAAAAATAGTCTTTTGTTCACTTTTTTATGCAGGAGAGAAGTGTGGACATGCCAGTTGAGTTTGTTGTCTATTGTAACACCCAAATACTTATAGTCTGACACTTGCTCGATGTTTTCACATTTCATTTTGAGTGGCTGCGGGGGCAGTTTCTTTATTCTAAAATCAACGACAAGTTCTTTTGTTTTTTTCACATTTAAAAGCAGCTTATGATTTTCACACCATTCAGAAAAATTAAGTACAAAATTCCGGTAAGCGGTTTCGTTATGGTCAGCCTGAATTAGCCCAATTATAGTTGAATCATCTGCAAATTTTATCAACTTGATGTTACTGTTTGGCAATCGTTCGTGTATAGTGTGAATAAAACTGGTGGCAAAACACATCCTTGAAGGGCCCCTGTATTTGTTGTGATGTATGTCGATGAAGAATGTTTTAATTTTACATACTGGGTTCGGTTGGTAAGAAAATTGCCTATCCATGATATTAAATTGTCGTTAACACCTATGTTTTCTAATTTCTTTAAAAGGATAGCTGGCTGGATAGTATCAAACATAAGTTTCAATATTTCTTGATTTACTGCTAGCCCTGAAAGGTATTAATTAAAAGTCCATTATATTCCTTTTAAATATTCAAATAATAAAAAAAAACTTTAAAAAAAAGGTACGTCAGATAATTCATTAAGTCTTAAATCTAAACGCAGCAAATGTGACCACCAATTTCGGACATAAGATGTATTTCTGTAAAACAATCTCTCTTGCATTGGAAAATTACACCAGTTGTTGGTTCGATGAAAGTTTTGCTGCCAATATAAATCTCTTATATGTGGGTGAATCCACCAGCCCTAATGACCACTTGCCCAACGCTCACATGATGCAAACATGAACTACTGGCTGCAAAAACTGTGTGAAAATAGTATAGTGAGGTTTGTTTTAGTAAGAGTTTTACAACATAATTGAATTAGGTCATCACATATAAGTGGTGTTAGAAAGGGAGTAACAAACAAAAAAGGAGAAGCGTAAAGGACGATAGATGTTTGATAGGACTGAATGAAGGAGCAGACCACACCAGAGCACCCATCAACCATCCAAGAGGTTTAACGCCCCTTGCAACATGAATTCAACTCTGCGCCCGAATTTGCTAGACAGACTGGTGCCCAAATTCCAGAACTGTCAAATCGCCTTCGCCTCATGTGGTCATCTGTTGGCTGGAAGCCTGAGTTTGGTTCTTTGGTGCAGTCTCAATATACTTTCTATAACATACAACATGAGATAGGCAGAGGAAAGGTAGGAGTAATGGGATCAGTCTAGATCTTGAGACTCAGATGCACTGCTTTTGTGGGTCAAACAGCCGTAGCTGCAGATCACAGCCTCTAAAACTTAAACTGTCGCAAACCCATTATTTTCAAGAAAATTTCAAATCTAATTGCAAAACATCAAATTATAGGGAAAAACAGGGGGGATATGCCCCCCCAGTAACCACGCCCCCCATCAACCCTCTGATTGGTTCACAGAGCGGAATTTTACTACACAATCAGGCTCAGTGTAGTAGATCAATACAATCAACACAAACCATCACATATTTCTTTTAACCATTAATTTGTGACGGATATAAAGTCAATATATTCATGTAATTTAACTAATTAACAAGAAAAGGGCTATACAATATGGTAGCATGAGACGGCAATTTAGTAAAAGTAAAATAATACCTTTAAAAAAAAGTTGCTGTTGACCAGGGTTACTTTTTATGGAGAAAAATCATTTCTGCAGTCAGATTGACTTACCATTTTGTAGTTATTTTGTTATAATTAAAATTTTAGTGTACATATAACTCTGAAGTCTCCACCTAAACCCACGGTGCTCGGGAGGGCTCCTTAGCGAGTGTTTATACGGAGTGCGTTAACATGAACCTTTGCAAGGGGAGGAAGGGACGCAGTCATCTCATTGCCTTGATATTCTAGTGACCTCCCCTTAGGGTGGGGGGTAACTTTGGGCCGATAATGTGACCTTTTTTCCCCCAAACCCACGCTTTGACAAAGTGAAGCTAGTTTCCTAAATCCTTTCAGAGTTTTCAATAGCAATATAAAGTTATTATAAATGACGGATCGTGTTAAAACGAAACAATACTGAGGCACCCTACCACAGCCGATATATCGGCGATATGTATAGCCCCCCCCCCCCCCCCCCCTGAAACCCCCCTTGTTAAAAACAAGTGAAATATTATGGTATTCTGTTACTTTCCCTCCTGACTCACATTTAGCGACCAGTTGTCCATTTTATTGATGCGCTGAATACGAATATTAATTTCCGTCGCAAATTAATAGTTTTTGAAATATTTGATGGTTTTTGATTGAGCTATATCACACTAAGCCTAACTGTGAAGTAATTTGTGCGCTTTGGACCAATTGGGAGGCCCCTCTGAAGTTTAAAAAATCTGGGGGTTACTGACGGCGCATACGATATTTTGCAGTAAAGTTTGAAATTTCAGGTAAATTTTTACTTTTAGGCCCGCACACAGATGCACTGTCTTGGGGGCTAAACAGCCATAATTTTTGCAGCAGAGAGGGCTCGTGGCTGAAACCCAATGTTACGGAGCAGACATCATATGCCTCCAAGAAACCAGACTAGGTGACAGGAACTTCAATGTTGCTGACTTTGCAACGACTCTTTACAACAGGGAATGGAATGGACAGGTCGCCCTGATACGATCAGCAATCGGAAATCAGGAATTGGATATGAGCCGATGGGCGTCAGAAAACCTACACCTGCTTGCAGTGGAGCTCACTGATCAGCCTGTAAGAAATGTTGTCAACGTCTACGCCTGCAACGGGATAGTCACTGAGGAAGAGTGGGCCAAACTTGGCGAGATGGAGGAAACACTACCTGGAAAAACAATCTTTTGTGGCGACTTCAACGCGCGAGGGAGTGATTGGGGAAACACAGTGATAAACCCCCAAGGGACGAGACTGGAAAATGCCCAGGACAGATGTGACCTCACCTGCATCAACAATGGCAGCATGACCAGACTAGCCACAGGAGATGGGGACTCCGACAGTGCTATAGACCTTGCACTCGTCTCGGTAGACCTAACATTAGACTGTACATGGAGAGTATTACACAACTATAGCAGCGATCATATCCCATGCACAGTGTTTGTAAAGCGAGGAAGAAACAGCAACCATCAAAGACAGAAACGAGTCTTCTTCTACCCCGCGGAAGGCAACGACCCCATCAGTGTACTGCGAAAGAGCTCCAGGCCACCCAAAATACAGCATAGAGTAGTGGCACAGCAGCCACCCTGATGGAATGAAGAGACTGAGGCATTGTGGAAGATCAAACGCCTGGCGCTGAGAAGACACGAGAGGGACAGATCAAACGTGCAGTTGAAAGCTAGCAGATCTCAGATTCGTTGAGGCAGCAAAAGAAGCCAAGGACCTAGCATATGACAACTTCTGCCGGGGCGTGAACAGTGACAGGGCCCTGTATCAGTTCTGGAACTTCTACAGGTGCATGACTAATAGGAAGAGCAAACAAGCTATCCCTGATTTCCAACGAGAGGATGATTTGTGGATGCGCTCTGATGAAGAAAAAGGCCGTGCTCTGTTTAGGAGATACCTTAGACAAACTGACAGGAAAGACGAGGATAAGAGAAAACAGCTGCTCAACAGGATCCAACAGGACTACAAAGATGAACCCTGCCTGCAATTTGTGACACCCGAAATATTACATAATATATCCAGGAAGCATCCAACACTTCTCCTGGTCCTGACGGAGTACGTTATGGCCACATGAAGAACATGGAGGAAAGACAGACAATGGCACTAGCTGAGAGGCTAAACGAAAGCCTGTGGACTGGGGAGATACCTGAAGACTGGCTGGACAGTCACCTGTCCCAGTTCCTAAGCCAGACAAGGACCCAAGCAAGATTGCCTCTTATCGCATAGTGACCATGCAAAATACCGTCGGGAAGCTGCTGGAGAAAATCGTGGCAAGCAGATTGGCAATAGAGCTGGAGGAAAAGAACGTCCTACCGCCGGAACTGGGCAGCTATAGAAGAGGAAAGATCACATGGATGAATGCTGCTACTCTCGCATCCGACGTATATGATGGCTTTGAAAGGGGGGAAGAGACTCTGGTAGCAGCACTTGACCTGGAAGATGCCTACAACCGAGTTCAGTACGACACCCTCATGAGGACTCTAGTCAGCCTGAGGGTAGATCCACATTTAGTACAATGGATTGGGGCAGCGCTGCTCAAACGAAAGGTAGCCCTACATCTTGGTTGCTGAGCTTCGCAACCTATCGAGATCACACCAGGCTTACCACAGGGATCTGCACTCTCGCCAGTTCTGTTCAATTTTTATACAATAGGGATTACTTCCAACCAGCTGGAGGGGCCCGGACGTGTACTCAGTTTTGCTGATGATGTGCTAGTGTACAGGCAGGGCAAGAACCGCCAGATTACAGCGGATAGAGTACAGGAAGAACTTGACAGACTTGAACAGTGGTGTGAGGTGTACAACGGGAAACTGCACCCAGACAAATCCTGTGCACTGTGGTGTACACTGAATAACCATGCAGTGCACAATGACATGCCAAGTATCTCGATTGGAGGCAAAGTGCTGAAGAGGGAACCCACACTGAAGTACTTGGGCATCACGTTTGATCGCACCCTCTCTGGCAAAGATCACATCACGAGAACAATCTCCAGGGCGAGAAAAGGCCTAACAGCGCTTAAGATGATGGCCAGAGCTAAGATGAGCCAGAAAATCCTTGTCATCCTCTACCAGACACTGGTACTCTCTGTCGTAGAGTACGGGCTCGGACTCTTGACCCTATCAAAGGCGCAACTGCAATGACTCGATGTGTTACAAAATGAAGGAATGAGAGCAATCCTGGGGTGCACACGAGATACCTCAACTGAAGCAATGAGATACTTCCTAGACTTCCCATGTGCAGACGAGTGGCACAAACTGGCACAAGTCCAAGCCTTTCTGCGAGTCAGCGTAGACGAGACGAACCCTCTACATACGAAAGTGGGACGGCAGATGACATCAAGGCTAAAGAGGGGCACAGAATGGATGACTCAAGCCACGAACACCATCAATGAGTGCTGCCAGATACAAGACATTAGGAGAGGCAGGGATTGGGTTGTGGTCGATAATGCGCTCGGAGAGTACACAACAGTGAAGGCAACATTGGGTAGAGAATGTCGTAACTGGCCACTTAAGAGCTACAAACGCTGAAATTGAAACCCTGATAGAAGAGCATATAGCGAACATGGAGATGCTGTGATCTTCACGGATGGATCAGTCAAAAGAGGAGTCAAATCGGGCTGGGCCTTCAGTGTCAGAGTTGATGGGGTAGTAGTGAAAGAGCAAAGTGGAGCAACAACACTGACAACATCAAGTATGTCTATGGAGATAAAAGCCATAAGTGAAGCTCTACACTGGATCAAGAACACTAGCCATCAGCGAGTAGTAATCATTACTGACTCAATGAGCACGCTACAGAAGGTACAGAAAGGGATGCTGTATATGGACTGGAAGGCTACGATCAGGGAGAGCAGCCTGGAAAGAGTGGCCTGGATCTTCTGCCCGGGTCACGCGGGGGTAACCGGCAACGAGAGAGCAGACAGGCTAGCTGGAGAAGCAAAAGTGGGAGGGAATTTGACACTGGACCCACCAACCGTCCTAACTGCTGTAAGGGAAAATTTGAGGAAGAATAGGGCGGATAGCAGTTCCCACACTCTAGGGAGACTGAAGGAGAAGGGGATCCAAAGAGGAGAGAGGAAACACAGCCATCTGTGTGGACCAGTCCGACGGATCTCCAACCAGATCATGATGGAAACCATAAGTAGACAGACTCTGGGATGGATCCTGAAGAGGGGGGGAGAGCAGAGATGGACATGTTCCGATTGCAGTGACCCCAACACGGTGGACAAGTAAGGACAAGTAAGTAATTTTTGCTGCAGAACACACATGGCCCCCAAACCCTTTGCAAATCAATTGTTTTCAAGAAAATACCAAACCTTGCTAAAAATCAAATTACATGGTGAAACACAGTGGGGCATGCTCCCCATAACCCTCCCAGATTCTTTTAAGGTCAGAGGGAATGCCCCCCCCCAAAGAAACCCCCTAGGTTGTTAAAAACAAGTCAAATATTACTACGCCATTGGTCACATTGCATTGTGATATAGTTCGTATAAAAATATCCAAATTTCCCTGATGGGCAATTTTTTTCTCTAATTCTCTTTTTTTGGCTCAAGAACACCATTAGTGTTTGAATTAAAACACAAATTTTTGTGTGGATTTTCCAGAAAAACATTGATCAACTCTTTATCTCCGGCAAGCCGCCCACAGCGGCTCGCGGTCGGAACTGCTGTGCCGGTGAGCTGCTTCGAGCACATTCCTTTAAGACGACTTCAACATGATCAAATTACTTTTCAGCAATTGCCAAAAATAAGTTTCTTTTACTGGAAGTTCATTTATTAGATTAGCAATGGCAATCGTGCCTCCGCGCATGGCGAAAATTTGGTCCCCGTTTGCGGGTGAATTTTTGGAGCAGGTCAGAACGATAGTGACTAACTTTCTCGAGCTCATTCTGAACTATTTCTGGACCAATGTGAATGAAACTCGGCAACCAATTAGAAAATAGGGCAAACTAATGATATGTGGAAGTCGAAGTTCATACTCATAAATTAACCTATACTTTTGGTGTTGGAAACACTTTCGTATCAGCTACACCGAAAACTATAGAGCCATTGCCAAAACGTGGGGAAAAACACACACATCTCACATTAGTGTGCATAAAATGTGATGCATTAGTATTTGTTCCTCCAAAACGTATACACACGTCAAATATAGGATAGAACCTGCATTAGCAGTTTCAGACCCCTTGTCAGCTTTACAATCTTGAGTTTGTAAATTTTGTGCCAAAAATGTTCGTTTTTTAGTGATTCCTGGAGTGTCATTTTGAGCACACCAATGCAAACTTCCAAGAATGTCCAAAATTTAGTATTTTTGGGTGGTTTTTTTTTTACGTGTGCTTTGATCCTATGTTATTTGTCATTGAGAAAGGTTAACTTGCTCAAGAAATCGGTTTATTTGTTTGCAAATAGACGAACAATTCTGATTACTTGTGCATCTGTCGTGTCGTCACGGACTAGGTGTTTCAGAAAACACCATTATTTTTCAGTAGAATCACCGTAGCTGGTTAAATCTCTTTGCCTATCGTCGTTTATTCTATACTTCAAAAGCCGCGATGCGCGAAAGGAACATCGGGTTCCTAGATCTACGATTTCGGTCGGCTGTTTAACATTCGCCGTTATTGTCGTCAACTTGCGACGTGCTGGAAGTCCGAATTTCGCCCACTTTTGTTTTGAACGGGTCATCAAAAGTGCCCGGATATAATTGTTTTCTTGAGTGACTTCCCCTTACCCGCGTCCCCAGAACAACGGAAGCAACGGGGGAAACAGAAAAACGAAAGTAGTCATTGCCTTCAGCGTCCAGTGACGCACAAGAATTTTGCGTTGAATGTGACGTACTGGGCTGTTTTGCGTGTTTTTAGGCTACTCTGTTGAATATTTTAGTGAAATTGCGGTGTTTACACTGGATTCCTGGAACAAGAGTGTGATGTGTGAACAAACTTCGAGAGATGGATCATTTCTGTGGTTATAGATTTAGCTTTTGTGCTCAGTGATGACGTTTGGGGTGTCGTCATGCAGCCGTACAAGACTGACTAACGTACAAGAAATTACATTGTCCTAAGAGCAAACATTTTTTAAGTAATGTGTGCTCTCTTTACTCAAACAAATAAACAAACATGTCCTTGTTTATCTGTCTAACTCAAAAATACACATTTGTTCTTTGTTGGTATGATATACATTTTTCCAATACATTGTGTCATTGTGTCATCATTGTTATGTACAAGTAATATTTTTCATAATTGCTAATATCAATAAGTTTTCAACATATATTTCATACATGCAAGATTCATTCAGAAGCAAATTACGCCTTTATTGATCTGTGTATCTCTTAGTGCAAATTTGTTCTTTGTAGGCATGATTTTACCTTTTCCCAGTATGTTTTGTCATCACTGTTATGTACGAGTACTGTTTGTCATAATTAGCAACATAATTGTGATCGTCCACTGTCTTTGATATGACCTGGTATCTGTTTCAAAGCAAAAGAAACCTCTCCTGTTTTTTTTTTATTCTTAAAGTGCGCTTTTATCTCTGGAGGCAAGACTTTTGTCTTTTCCTGTACATTGTGTCATCATTGTTATGTAGAAGTCATGTTTGTCATCACTGTTATGTACAAGTCAGCTCCATTGATTTTGTGCTTTTGCCTCATATTAGTTAAAAAATTGTTTTACACATGTGTTTTTCTGGTACTGAGGCTTTGATAACTGTATTTGTACAGCCTTTCATTATTGTGATGTGTTGTCAATGATAATGTCCAGTGTGTATCCTTTCTTGTACATAACAATGATGACATGTTCTGTGCACTGCGTCATTGTTACAAAGCTTGCCATTCATATTACCATTATGAATGGAGTTCATAGTGTACAAAGTCTTTGTTTACTAAACAAATGGAATTTAAAGTCTATAATTTGCCTTGCTGCCTATCTGTTTTTGTCATCACTGTTACATACAAGAAATACAGTAGTTGCCAAACCAATAGACCCATATCTCCAAAACCGTACATCTCCTTGCTCTGATACTCTAGGAATATGAGCACTAAATGTCAATCTGTGACTGACAGAAAAGAGAGTCAAATTGGTAAGAAATTTTTTTTTGCACCACTGAGTCTCAAGAGAGTCTCACGTTTTGGCAATTGCTCTATAAGGAGTTCGATACTCGACATCGAGATGGTAACAGATCCATCTTTCCTCTATAGCGTGTTCAAATTTGAACCTTCTGTGTCAAGTAGTTGTGCAGAATTTATCATAAATGCACGACTACCCCCCTGTCCCAAGTGGCTTCCCACGGAAACCAGCCATTTTCCCCTCACTCCTATGCAAATGTTTGTGACCTACAAATCCCCCGCATGACTATTCCGAACCCGTTCAATGGTCACTTGAAATCTGACAATGGCAGGCGCGCATCCGATTGTTTTTCTTTCTATTTGCCTGTAACATCGCAATGGTTGTATTCCGAGGCGAGCTTATCTCGCCTCGGGGTGTTCGAGTCTCAACGGGGAAAAAGGGGTTTTGATTGAACGGCATGCTGGTTTGAATTGAATTTTAGAGTTGGAATGGCCTTAAGTCATCAAAGAAATATTTACCATTATTTTGTCCCGCTGTCAACATATTCTTAAGGATCCCATGTTGTGATACGATGCTATAAATAAAATGGACTCATCCCGACACCCCTTTATTGCAAAATCAAAATATGTACACCAAAATTTTAATTAGAACAAAATAACAACGACATGGGTAGTAAATCTGACTGCAGAAATGATTTCTCCACCCAAAAACACATTGGGTAGCCAAGTTTCTTTCTAAAACTCTGATTATTTACCAAGATATCGTCGATTATCTTATAGAACCTGCTACTGCGCGGTCCACTGTTTTGGAGTATTTTCCTATAGATATGTACAGTAAAACATGCCCTGACGGCTACCTCTATAACACGGCCACCTGTACAAACGGCCACTTTCCATTTCCCCCTTGCGTTTTTTCTATATAATTTAACTTTGTAAAACGGGCTACTGTCCAACGCTGCCGCTGCCACCATATTTTAACACACAGCCCCTATTACACTAAGCAATAAGACCTGTCTAAGACGGCCACCTTAGTGACTCCATTGCGTTTTGTCATAAATTGAGCCTTGACCCCTGGCGTTGTGGGCGAGCCGTCATAATTCAATCACCTGTCGTTGTTAGGTAATCCCTCCAACCGGTCATGTTGCGTAGGCCCCTCCCACTGTTGACCAATAGCTACCAATTTTCAATTGCTGGTGGGGTAAGCGTGTGATCCCTCATTACCCATAAGCCCCGCCCAGAACTCATACACAAATCGTAAGTGAGATGAGTGGTCACTGTTTACTCAGTCTGTAACAAAGTAGCAATGGACGTCAAAATGGACTTGTGACAGAAGCGTCGCTCGTCCTCCGAGTGGTGGCGATCCATGTGTTTGTTTTAACATGGCACTCGGTCTTCCTCGTCTGATACATTATGTTTTATTGTCACCCTTGTGCCAAGTCAGCAACAAAATAAAAATTACCAACAAAATACAAACCGCAACCACCACCACCACCATCAAAAACAATAATGCGGTACACAGCGTCCAAAATTTCGTCTCCGATCATGCGATCTATTAGTTCGTCCAGGCCCCCCACGGTAGGCCATAAATCACCAGCAGGTGACACCAGCAGGTGACCTGCAATTTCAGGCGTCAGGTCGGGGGTTGACCGGGGTCAACTCGTGCACAGCGATGTCTTATCTTGTCCTTATAAGAACGTGTTTCTTCCCCTAATTTCATGAGCCGTAAAATGATGCTCACTCTACCCCTAGAATCTATTTCTTCACCAATTTCGCTTCGTCTACGTCTTCTTGGTATCTTGTGAAAGTTTCAAAAGTTTTCATTGATTCGTTTGGGAATAATAACAGTTTTAAATTGTGAGTGTTAAGTGATCGGAAGTGCCGTTAATAATGTGATCTCTTCAAATTTAATTACAAATCATTCCAAAATGAAACAATGGAGTTTATTTCTGATTGCGCGGAGTGATAGCCATCAAATCATATTTTCTAATGATGTGAATTTTGTTTTTCCAGCACTTTGCAGTGACTGGCAATCAGTTAGTGAATTGTGTTCCTAAGTAAAAATTGTTAAACTGCAATGGGTCGGTCATACATATAAGTAACATATGAGAGGCATAGAGAGTCTCTGAATGAACTTTGTTGGTGTGTTGGCGTTCAAATTTAACTGTCAAACAAAAAAGTACAGAAAGCCCCGATTATGTAAGACAATGCCAGGAGACATTCTCTTGATTTACGGGATTGATGTGAGGGATGAAGATGAACAGTCGTATTCCGCTAACATTTGTGCCAAGTGTTTTACCGCGATTTCAATGTCAAAAGGTGTTACATCACGTCAAATCATGTCGAAAAAAGCTGTTGACGCTAGTCATAGCTGCCACTCAGGAATTTCAAAAAAGGAGGAAATTTACGCGAAGGCGTACGCGCGCTCTCCGAAGGCCGGAGTAAAACAAGTGAGATCCAGAGGCAACATACTGGAAAATCTAGCCTACGGTTTTGGAAGGGAAAACTGTCATATTTGTTAACCATAGAGACAACTGAATTAAAAGGTATTTGAATCCCCCCCCCCCCCCAATAAAAAAACCAAAGGCACTAAGTTGACTAAAACAAGCATTTAAGAGTCAATTTTTACACAGTCTGGACTTGGTGACTAAAAATCCAGTGTTAGTTGCCAGCTGGTGTCTCATAAAAAGATTTCTTTCACTTTAAACTTGTACATCGATGTAGAGCAGTATTGGATCAGGGAGGCAACACCTTTGCCTCTGTACTGAGCGATTTCGGCACTCCTGTACAATTGCGGTCCCGTTTGCATTTAGTGCCCCTGTAGTGTGTTTCTTATTTAGTGATCTAAACTGAAATTAAAATTATAGCCTAGGCTAT
This sequence comes from Aplysia californica, assembly GCF_000002075.1. NCBI lineage: Eukaryota > Metazoa > Mollusca > Gastropoda > Aplysiida > Aplysiidae > Aplysia > Aplysia californica. The sequence continues at coordinate 269,173 of NW_004797667.1, forward strand.
CTAATCTAGATCGTTTTGTTTAGTATAGGGTTTTACGGCGCTCGCAACTGCATAAGGTCATATATATGAGCGCGAGGGACACACCTAATACTTTTTCGTTGGTAGGAAATTTTGAATTTTGCCCGGGTGGCGGCCGAAGCCTACTCTTATCGATTTTAGACCACCAAGGGATCTTTAACGTGCGCAACTTGCACACGGGCCCTCCGAGATTTTTCGCCCTTGTCCGAAAAGGCTAGGTGTAGATCTTTCCTACCAGAAGATCAGGGGTGTGGCAGAAAGACAGCAGTTAGGAGGAGCCAAGGAGTAGCAGTAGAAAGGCTGCAGAAAGAGTCAGGAGCCCAGAGGAGGGGGCAAAGGAGGTGAGGGGGTGGGGGCAGAAAGAGGAAATGAAAGCAGACGACAGAACATTGTTAGAGATCAGGAAAGGATGTGAAAGGAGACAATTTTAGAGAAGAAAATGTTTTGGTCGCTACCCGGAATCGAACCCGGGACCTTTGAATGAGAGGCCAACACAACCTCTAGGCCACGAGAGCCCCCAATCTAGATCTAGAATCTAGATATCTTTCATATGTGTAGACCTAGATTATATCTAGAGATAGATTATCTGGATCTAGATTCGCTTCCACAGCCACAATAGCTGTCATGTAAACAAACGGGACCGCAGTTGTACAGGAGTGCCGCGGGTCGTGATTTCTTTAGCGCACCAAACGCAAAGTGCAGCAAGCGGCTAGTTCAATTTTCTAATGAACTTTTCAAGTCGCAAACCACCCTCCCCACATTCTCGCGCAATAATGTACGAGTGGTCCGGTATTCTTCAATCGGTAAGTAAGACATAAAGAATCGGACCAGCGGACTGACTTTGCCTATATGTCTCAACCTTAGGAATTCATAATTTTCCCGTTTTTAATATCTCTCAATGGAGAATCTCGGACCGGTAGATCTATTCATTAAAATTTTGTCAGGGGGGGAACCCCCTTAACCCCCCTCCTCCTTCACCCCAACCACCCGCCCCACCAACCCCACTTTCTCGCGCAATAATGTACGAGTGGTCCGGTATTCTTCAATCTTCCCCTTCAATCTTCCCAATGCTAAATATAGTGTTGTTTTCAGACATGACACCGCTTCACTCGGTGGCAATTGACAAAAAGTCAAATTTTGTCAATTGCCACCGCCCGCGTCACTCGGCAATTGACGTTACCATTTATTCTCATCTGAAGTCTGAAGTGAGAATCACACAGTCGCAGTTGTAAGCCTTACCTCTCTCCCAGTTTTGGCTATTATTATCACCCGGTGTGCATTCATCACTTAGTGCATCGGCTCTGGGTGACAGTGTGCGTTCACCATGATACCAGTGTAAACAAGTTACGTTCCAACCTGGGCCTGGGACCTGGGATTACTGGGAAGACCTGACTACACTAGAATCTACTAGATTTTCTAGATCTAGATCTACACTTGGATGATCTCAATCTCAATCCCACAATACCTGAGAAGCTGACAATCTTGATCTCGCTCCTGCAGTCAGCATACAATTCACCAATGTTCTAGATCTAGATCTAGCTCTAGCCTCTTGATCTACTTTACGACGAGGCCTACCAAAAGCTACAGTACGATGACCTAGCCTACGGCCTTGTTGTTTTCATCTTCTCGACGAGAATCCAACTTCCGGGCGAGGAGTTTATTTATAGAAATAGTTATGGAGGCTGCTCTGTGGGCGGCAACCGGAGACACTATAACTAAATACTCTCTGATGATAGTGATAGGCAAAAAGAAGCCCTCTCTCGCAGCTGAACTATGGTCAGCCTGTGCTGCGCACTGCCTGACTCTCGCACTGAAATCTTACAGTCAAATCTGTGTAAAACGGCCACCCATTGTCAAGGAGGCAGTGGCTGTAAGGCTCTGGCCACACTGCAAGTGCAAGCAGAGCGGAGCTGTTTTTTCACGCGTTAACATTGGGTGGCCACACTGCGAGCAGAGCAGAGTTGTTTCACGCGTTAACGATAGGGTGGCCACACTGCAAGCAGAGCGGAGTTGTTTCACGTGTTAACATTGGGTGGCCACACTGCAAGCAGAGAGGAGCGAGCGGTGCAGTAACCTAATGTCGTGTGGCATCATATTTTCATATCAGTTTCAGTTGCACATGGATAGGAAATGATTGGCGTTATTTGTCTTGGTCGATGAGGAGACTCAACAGAAAAAAGCGAGAAAGGAATGGGTACACCCGATCAACTGACTGCAAATTCTTCCACTGACATCTGAATAAAAAGAGAGTATAGTGAAAGAAGGATCAGACATGATATAATACGAGGGAGAAGCATCTCATTTCTTTAAAAAATTTTTAATTAATTTTCTTTAATGCTATATATCCTGTTGTGGTGAATAGGAAATAGGAACATAATACAGTGGAGTCCACTTATAACGAGTCCTGAAACAACGAGAAGTCTGTTATAAAGACACTGTTCTAAAGCCCCGTTTTTTTCCTTCTGTATCTTTGTAGATAAAATACTGCTATTGCGCAATCAGACCATCACGCGAGTCGTTTATAACGAAATATTGGTGCTGCTGTGCACAGCGCACAGACCAATTAAACATATTATAAAACCTTGCCAGTTGAGAAAGTTGTCAGTGATCCAGCGAAACAAGGAATGGGACAGTGTATGCGAACCAGCAATGAAGGCCGGAGCGAATGAGTGGGGAGGGTGTGGCATGCGCAGACACAAGCAGAACGCATCGCGTGATAGGCCAGCCCAGTCTAGATTATCTAGACATACTGTGCCTCTCACTTCTCTGGTGCAGGATGGAGAGGTCACAATGCTGTGATAGATGGATGTAGTGAATGTATGACGTGCGCGAGCAGACGCAACGCACCACAGGGTGTGGTGTGGTGGGGGACAACACTGCGGGCGAGTTAGCCTAGAGC
>NW_004797667.1:273113-276804 GCF_000002075.1 Aplysia californica
TATAATGATAAAAATTATATGACATTTTTGTCGCGCAAATCCGTAAAACAATCATTGCTTTATGTGCATTGCATAATATGCATGAAAAACATGCATACACACATACATGCACATACCATACATGTAATCTAAAAAATAATAGGTGTCACGACATGGTGGGATCAAGCGCTCGTCAGTTTTGAGGCATACGGAGTTATCGATATCATCTTAAAGCCTGTCAATTTGCCTTCCTTTTGATGAAAACAATATTCATCTATGCTGAATAGAAGTTGAAATATTTGTGATTGAAGGAGGTGGGGTCACCTGATTTCAGAGGTAAATTTAGTGAGAAAACGGCCGCCAAAGTTTTTAACTTCAATAGCTTGAGAGCCTTTAAAACTGAACAATCACAAATGTTGTGCTTGTAATGAACGTTTTTCAGCATGGACGTAAAAGTAAAAGGTGTAAAGCGCGAAAAAAAAATTCAATAAAAGTTCCCATACCTGCGGAAAAAATGCCAGTTTTTTTCACTTTCATTATTTTGACGAGCACCTGATTTCACCACGCTGCCTCACAATTAGAGTAAATCATTCAAGGAAAATATTGCATACACACTCTTTCTTACTAATAAAAAGGGAAAAAAATTGAGACTCCTGTCTATGACAAAAGCGCTTTAATTTTTTTTTTAAAGTTACAGTGGAATTCTGATAAAGTCAACACCCTGGACAGAAAAAAAATGTTGACTTTGAGCAAGGTTGTCTTTATCCATTGTACTACTGGCCATTAAAAATTGAAGATGACAGCTACAAAATTACTAAGTGCCTGGTAATAAACAAGATGTAATCTCAATTTCAGGGAGTATAATTCTGAAGTTGTCACCAAAACAAGAGATAATGAAAGAACAAAGTACATATGTAATTGGAGGTGTGTACACCACTTGCTCAGGCGAAATATCTCTTCTTGAATGAATTCATCTTAGGATTTAGCCCCAAATTGTTGACTTTACGAAAGGTTAACACTCAAGCGGTTGACTGTATCAAAAACACAATTACTTTAAAAGAAGGTAAGAAACGGGACTACAGAGAGATGTTGACTGGTAAGCAATAGTTGACTTTAAGCAAGTTGACTTTATTAGGATTCCACTGTACCTCTGTTATAACTGATCATTTATGCTGAAAAAAAAGTGAAATTAGTTATCATCAACAAATGCAGAGTTCATCATTATGTCAAAAATATTTTTCACCTCATAAAAGTGTAATATTACATTAGTTCAAGACCCCCCCCCCTTTCTTACAGGAGCCAAAGACCCCCCCCCCCCTCCCAGGCGTAAGATTATATTTGAACGGCCCCCAAGGAGATTAAAAGTAGATTAGTTCTAAGCTCCTTGACGGTCCCTTAATTACCGGGTACCTGTATAAAACGGAAACCTGTACAACGCGGAAACGGAAAGAAAAATCCGCTCCCTTCCGAGGGTTTCACCTGTCTAAGAAGGAAAATGCTTTACCTGCTCAGCACTGATTTGAAATAAAACTCTCAAGTTTGGTTCCGCCGGCTCTACTAAACTCAACGCTATGGCTATGCCGCTGGGCGAGGAAAGGGAGTTGGGGTGCAATTTGGGGGTAGATGTTACCCAAGGTCCTTGATGTTACCTAAGGAGCTTCCATGTTACCCCATCATGTGATCTCTTAGCGATGCAGATGGTCAGTGTGGTGTGGGTGTGAAATCTTACGACTGCCCGTGTGAGTGCTCGAGTAGCGAGCCACTGTACGTACACTTTTCTGGGTAGCCAGAAGCCAGAGGTGTGACATTAGATTGACCAATTGATGCCTGCCGCCCTGATCATACGTGGCCGGCCGAGAAAAGAGTTCCTCGAATCGTTCGTTACAGTTGCAGTAAGGGGTGGCTTTGGTGGGTGGGGCTAATGGTGGAAGCAAAGGAGATGTTTAAACGTTTCTGTTTTCAATTGGTCAAGCTGTGGTCCTATGAAAGGCAAGCACTAGTGGTAATTGGATAAATAAGACTGACGTATGTCATTATCAGACAGGATAGCAATTGAGTGGAGTGAAATTTTGACCACTGCTTGCCGATCGGACAAGCGATCATATTGACCCTACCGGCTGAGCCGCCAGCCTTTGAACCCCCAGGGTTGTAGTTGTATTCTTATACTAACTGTTCTCTGACCGTCTATGGGCGACCCCATCCGTAGTTGGCACCCCGTATTAGTTAGGTAGCGCAAACACGGCCTCGTGGCCTTCTGAGCGGCATGAAGCTATTCACAGCACTTAGCACACCTCTGTGATTGGCCCAAAAATAGATCATGTATGATGTTTTTGCGCCAGCTAGGCTATTTTTGTCGTCTTCCGAGGTTTCCCTTGCGAGTTGACTAGATCCCCAAGATCTATCACCCTTTATTATTCAATTATTATCATTCATCAGAATGCCGGTGACAAGGTTACTTACAATGCAGCGTCGTGATGTTATTAAAGATGGCCTAACTACTACCAAGATGTTTCGATTGGCCTATCTCGTGTCCGAACGAGACTTGGGCGCTAGATCTTCAGCGTCCACAGAATTCTACACTTGTCCTTGTCTTAGCGTGTGACGGCCCGTGATACGAGTGTAAACAAACGTTCCAGCGTGTTGAAAGTGAGAAATTTTGTCTGCGGGCAGAGAGAGAAAGAGGGAGAGGAAGGGGGGAGAGCAAGAAAGAGAGAGGGAGAGAGAGAAAGAGAGAGGGAGAGAGAGAAAGAGAGAGAGAGAGAGAGAGAGAGAGAGAGAGAGAGAGAGAGAGAGAGAGAGAGGTGTTTTTGTTATTGGAATTACTGATTCCTGTCGTTTTCTCTCAATAGTAATTATTGTACTCATTATGGCTAGTCCCATTTTCATACATGAGAAGTTAATTTGGTCAGATCATTGCAGTGAGAGTCAAACTTTCACGCTAGAAATGTAACCAGTAACAATCTGATAAGACTATTAGATTTATAAATATATGAGCCTTTCCCAAGGAGTTTACAGTTTAGTTCTAAGCTCCTTGGCCTTTCCTAAAAGTTTGTCTTTCTGAGGTACTGTTCTCTTAAAATAGATGTATAAAAGTTAGATGGGGGAAGTTAAAAAAAAAAAATTATAAAAAAGAGGCCACATGTATCAAAAGGCCTGTAATACAACTTAAATAACGCGAACTCCCACCAAACCTTATTTAGGCCACACATAATAGCCAAAATAACCAAACTCTAGTAAAGCATTGTTTTTTTTCACATTGTTATAAAAAAACAAAACTCTTCACATCCTTTTTCCATCACAGCAGTAGAATCTACATGAAATGTGGTATGTACGTCATGTATCTAGAATAAAAAATGTAAGGTCCTTTTCTGTGTATTGATCTCATAATCTGCAGTTAAAAACCTGTGCCGCCTGTACATGTCTGACTGAATCTATCAATAAATGGCATTTCCTTGTTTTATTTTGACACATGGACTTTCTTCCACTTGATGCTTGCAATAACTTGAGGTAGAAAGAGAATAGAATAATGAGCTTGGCTTCAATCTTCAAACCGTTATAGTTATAACATACTCTAACTTACGGCATGGTCCACTTCACCCAAGGAATGTGTATCAAAAAGTTTGGCATCGAAAAATCCTCATTTGAGATCTATGGAAAGGCAGCTGCAAACGCAGCTGCAAAAACTTGAAACGTGGGCAAACAACAACGGTTT